>NW_026518870.1:0-98171 GCF_947347685.1 Pleuronectes platessa | reverse complement strand
AGTCCATCAAAGGGAGGATCACCAGTCCATCACATGGCTGATAACCAGTCCATCACAGGGGCTATAACCAGTCCATCAAAGGGAGGATCACCAGTCCATCAAAGGGAGGATCACCAGTCCATCACAGCGCTGGTAACCAGCCCATCAAAGGGAGGATCACCAGTCCATCAAAGGGAGGATCACCAGTCCAACACAGGGCTCATCACCGGTCCAACACAGGGCTGATCACCAGTCCAACACAGGGAGGATCACCAGTCTAACACAGGGCTGATCACCAGTCCATCACAGGGAGGATCACCAGTCCATCACAGGGAGGATCACCAATCCAGCACAGGGAGGATCACCAGTCCATCACAGGGCTGATCACCAGTCCATCACAGGGCTGATCACCAGTCCATCAAATGGAGGATTACCAGTCCATCACATGGCTGATCACCAGTCCATCACAGTGCTCATCAGCAGTCCATCACAGAAAGGATCACCAGTCCATCACAGGGAGGATCACCAGTCCATCAGAGGGAGGATCACCAGTCCATCACAGGGAGGATCAACAGTCCATCACAGGGAGGATCACCAATCCATCACAGGGAGGATCACCAGTCCATCACATGGCTGATAACCAGTCCATCACAGGGGCTATAACCAGTCCATCACAGGGACGATCACCAGTCCATCACAGGGAGGATCACCAGTCCAACACAGGGCTGATCACCAGTCCATCACAGGGCTCATCACCAGTCCATCACAGAAAGGATAACCAGTACATCACAGGGAGGATCACCAGTCCATCAGAGGGAGGATCACCAGTCCATCACAGGGAGGATCAACAGTCCATCACAGGGAGGATCACCAATCCATCACAGGGAGGATCACCAGTCCATCACATGGCTGATAACCAGTCCATCACAGGGGCTATAACCAGTCCATCAAAGGGAGGATCACCAGTCCATCAAAGGGAGGATCACCAGTCCATCACAGCGCTGGTAACCAGCCCATCAAAGGGAGGATCACCAGTCCATCAAAGGGAGGACCACCAGTCCAACAAAGGGCTCATCACCGGTCCAACACAGGGCTGATCACCAGTCCATCACATGGCTGATAACCAGTCCATCACAGGGGCTATAACCAGTCCATCAAAGGGAGGATCACCAGTCCATCAAAGGGAGGGTCACCAGTCCATCACCGGGAGGATCACCAGTCCATCGATGGGCTGATCACCAGTCCATCACAGGTCTGATCACCAGTCCATAACAGGGCTGATCACCAGTCCATCACAGGGAGGATCACCAGTCCATCACAGGGAGGATCACCAATCCATCACAGGGAGGATCACCAGTCCATCACAGGGCTGATCACCAGTCCATCAGAGGGAGGATCACCAATCCATCACAGGGAGGATCACCAGTCCATGACAGGGCTCATCACCAGTCCATCACAGGTCTGATCACCAGTCCAACATAGGGCTGATCACCAGTCCATCACAGGGCTCATCACCAGTCCATCACAGGTCTGATCACCAGTCCCACACAGGGAGGATCACCAGTCCATCACAGGGAGGATCACCAGTCCAATACAGGAAGGATCACCAATTCATTACAGGGAGGATCACCAGTCCATCACAGGGCTCATCACCAGTCCATCACAGGGCTCATCACCAGTCCATCACAGGAAGGATCACCAGTCCATCACAGGGAGGATCACCAGTCCATCAGAGGGAGGATCACCAGTCCATCACAGGGAGGATCAACAGTCCATCACAGGGAGGATCACCAATCCATCACAGGGAGGATCACCAGTCCATCACAAGGAGGATCACCAGTCCATCACAGGGCTGATCACCAGTCCATCAGAGGGAGGATCATCAGTCCATCACAGGGAGGATCACCAGTCCATCGAGGGCTGATCACCAGTCCATCAGAGGGAGGATCACCAGTCCATCACAGGGAGGATGACCAGTCCATCACAGGGCTGATCACCAGTCCATCACAGGGAGGATCACCAGTCCATCACAGGGAGGATCACCAATCCATCACAGGGAGGATCACCAGTCCATCACAGGCCTGATCACCAGTCCATCAGAGGGAGGATCACCAGTCCATCACAAGGAGGATCACCTCCATCACAGGGCTGATCACCAGTCCATCAAAGGGAGGATCACCAGTCCAACACAGGGCTGATCACCAGTCCATCACAGGGCTCATCACCAGTCCATCACAGAAAGGATAACCAGTACATCACAGGGAGGATCACCAGTCCATCAGAGGGAGGATCACCAGTCCATCACAGGGAGGATCAACAGTCCATCACAGGGAGGATCACCAATCCATCACAGGGAGGATCACCAGTCCAACACAGGGCTCATCACCGGTCCAACACAGGGCTGATCACCTGTCCAACACAGGGAGGATCACCAGTCCAACACAGGGCTGATCACCAGTCCATCACAGGGCTCATCACCAGTCCATCACAGGAAGGATCACCAGTCCATCACAGGGAGGATCACCCGTCCATCACAGTGAGGATCACCAATCCATCACAGGGACGATCACCAGTCCATCACAGGGAGGATCACCAGTCCAACACAGGGCTGATCACCAGTCCATCACAGGGCTCATCACCAGTCCATCAAAGAAAGGATCACCAGTCCATCACAGGGAGGATCACCAGTCCATCAGAGGGAGGATCACCAGTCCATCACAGGGAGGATCAACAGTCCATCACAGGGAGGATCACCAATCCATCACAGGGAGGATCACCAGTCCATCACATGGCTGATAACCAGTCCATCACAGGGGCTATAACCAGTCCATCAAAGGGAGGATCACCAGTCCATCACATGGCTGATAACCAGTCCATCACAGGGGCTATAACCAGTCCATCAAAGGGAGGATCACCAGTCCATCAAAGGGAGGATCACCAGTCCATCACAGCGCTGGTAACCAGCCCATCAAAGGGAGGATCACCAGTCCATCAAAGGGAGGATCACCAGTCCAACACAGGGCTCATCACCGGTCCAACACAGGGCTGATCACCAGTCCAACACAGGGAGGATCACCAGTCTAACACAGGGCTGATCACCAGTCCATCACAGGGAGGATCACCAGTCCATCACAGGGAGGATCACCAATCCAGCACAGGGAGGATCACCAGTCCATCACAGGGCTGATCACCAGTCCATCACAGGGCTGATCACCAGTCCATCAAATGGAGGATTACCAGTCCATCACATGGCTGATCACCAGTCCATCACAGTGCTCATCAGCAGTCCATCACAGAAAGGATCACCAGTCCATCACAGGGAGGATCACCAGTCCATCAGAGGGAGGATCACCAGTCCATCACAGGGAGGATCAACAGTCCATCACAGGGAGGATCACCAATCCATCACAGGGAGGATCACCAGTCCATCACATGGCTGATAACCAGTCCATCACAGGGGCTATAACCAGTCCATCACAGGGACGATCACCAGTCCATCACAGGGAGGATCACCAGTCCAACACAGGGCTGATCACCAGTCCATCACAGGGCTCATCACCAGTCCATCACAGAAAGGATAACCAGTACATCACAGGGAGGATCACCAGTCCATCAGAGGGAGGATCACCAGTCCATCACAGGGAGGATCAACAGTCCATCACAGGGAGGATCACCAATCCATCACAGGGAGGATCACCAGTCCATCACATGGCTGATAACCAGTCCATCACAGGGGCTATAACCAGTCCATCAAAGGGAGGATCACCAGTCCATCAAAGGGAGGATCACCAGTCCATCACAGCGCTGGTAACCAGCCCATCAAAGGGAGGATCACCAGTCCATCAAAGGGAGGACCACCAGTCCAACAAAGGGCTCATCACCGGTCCAACACAGGGCTGATCACCAGTCCATCACATGGCTGATAACCAGTCCATCACAGGGGCTATAACCAGTCCATCAAAGGGAGGATCACCAGTCCATCAAAGGGAGGGTCACCAGTCCATCACCGGGAGGATCACCAGTCCATCGATGGGCTGATCACCAGTCCATCACAGGTCTGATCACCAGTCCATAACAGGGCTGATCACCAGTCCATCACAGGGAGGATCACCAGTCCATCACAGGGAGGATCACCAATCCATCACAGGGAGGATCACCAGTCCATCACAGGGCTGATCACCAGTCCATCAGAGGGAGGATCACCAATCCATCACAGGGAGGATCACCAGTCCATGACAGGGCTCATCACCAGTCCATCACAGGTCTGATCACCAGTCCAACATAGGGCTGATCACCAGTCCATCACAGGGCTCATCACCAGTCCATCACAGGTCTGATCACCAGTCCCACACAGGGAGGATCACCAGTCCATCACAGGGAGGATCACCAGTCCAATACAGGAAGGATCACCAATTCATTACAGGGAGGATCACCAGTCCATCACAGGGCTCATCACCAGTCCATCACAGGGCTCATCACCAGTCCATCACAGGAAGGATCACCAGTCCATCACAGGGAGGATCACCAGTCCATCAGAGGGAGGATCACCAGTCCATCACAGGGAGGATCAACAGTCCATCACAGGGAGGATCACCAATCCATCACAGGGAGGATCACCAGTCCATCACAAGGAGGATCACCAGTCCATCACAGGGCTGATCACCAGTCCATCAGAGGGAGGATCATCAGTCCATCACAGGGAGGATCACCAGTCCATCGAGGGCTGATCACCAGTCCATCAGAGGGAGGATCACCAGTCCATCACAGGGAGGATGACCAGTCCATCACAGGGCTGATCACCAGTCCATCACAGGGAGGATCACCAGTCCATCACAGGGAGGATCACCAATCCATCACAGGGAGGATCACCAGTCCATCACAGGCCTGATCACCAGTCCATCAGAGGGAGGATCACCAGTCCATCACAAGGAGGATCACCTCCATCACAGGGCTGATCACCAGTCCATCAAAGGGAGGATCACCAGTCCATCACATGGCTGATAACCAGTCCATCAAAGGGACTATAACCAGTCCATCAAAGGGATGATCACCAGTACATCAAAGGGAGGATCAACCGTCCATCACAGGGCTGATAACCAGCCCATCAAAGGGAGGATCACCAGTCCGTCAAAGGGAGGATCACCAGTCCATCACAGGGCTGATCACCAGTCCATCACAGGTCTGTTAACCAGTCCAACACAAGGCTGATCACCAGTCCATCACAGGGCTCATCACCAGTCCATCACAGGAAGGATCACCAATTCATTACAGGGAGGATCACCAGTCCATCACAGGGCTCATCACCAGTCCATCACAGGGCTCATCACCAGTCCATCACAGGAAGGATCACCAGTCCATCACAGGGAGGATCACCAGTCCATCAGAGGGAGGATCACCAGTCCATCACAGGGAGGATCAACAGTCCATCACAGGGAGGATCACCAATCCATCACAGGGAGGATCACCAGTCCATCACAAGGAGGATCACCAGTCCATCACCGGGCTGATCACCAGTCCATCAAAGGGAGGATCACCAATCCATCACAGGGAGGATCACCAGTCCATCACAGGGCTGATCACCAGTCCATCAGAGGGAGGATCATCAGTCCATCACAGGGAGGATCACCAGTCCATCACAGGGCTGATCACCAGTCCATCAAAGGGAGGATCACCAGTCCATCACATGGCTGATAACCAGTCCATCACAGGGGCTATAACCAGTCCATCAAAGGGAGGATCACCAGTCCATCAAAGGGAGGACCACCAGTCCATCACAGGGCTGGTAACCAGCCCATCAAAGGGAGGATCACCAGTCCATCAAAGGGAGGATCACCAGTCCAACACAGGGCTCATCACCGGTCCAACACAGGGCTGATCACCAGTCCAACACAGGGAGGATCACCAGTCCAACACAGGGCTGATCACCAGTCCATCACAGGGCTCATCACCAGTCCATCACAGGAAGGATCACCAGTCCATCACAGGGAGGATCACCCGTCCATCACAGGGAGGATCACCAATCCATCACAGGGAGGATCACCAGTCCATCACAGGGATGATCACCAGTCCATCAGACGGAGGATCACCAGTCCATCACAAGGAGGATTACCAGTCCATCACAGGGCTCATCACCAGTCCATCAAAGGGAGGATCACCAGTCCATCACAGAGAGGATCACCAGTCCATCATAGGGCTGATCACCAGTCCATCAGAGGGAGGATCACCAGTCCATCACAGGGAGGATCACCAGTCCATCACAGGGCTGATCACCAGTCCATCACAGGGAGGATCACCAGTCCATCACAGGGAGGATCACCAATCCATCACAGGGAGGATCACCAGTCCATCACAGGCCTGATCACCAGTCCATCAGAGGGAGGATCACCAGTCCATCACAAGGAGGATCACCTCCATCACAGGGCTGATCACCAGTCCATCAAAGGGAGGATCACCAGTCCATCACATGGCTGATAACCAGTCCATCAAAGGGGCTATAACCAGTCCATCAAAGGGATGATCACCAGTACATCAAAGGGAGGATCAACCGTCCATCACAGGGCTGATAACCAGCCCATCAAAGGGAGGATCACCAGTCCGTCAAAGGGAGGATCACCAGTCCATCACAGTGCTGATCACCAGTCCATCACAGGGAGGATCACCAGTCCATCACAGGGAGGATCACCAATCCAGCACAGGGAGGATCACCAGTCCATCACAGGGCTGATCACCAGTCCATCAGAGGGAGGATCACCAGTCCATAACAAGGAGGATCACCAATCCAGCACAGGGAGGATCACCAGTCCATCACAGGGCTGATCACCAGTCCATCAGAGGGAGGATCACCAGTCCATAACAAGGAGGATCACCAGTCCATCACAGGGCTGATCACCAGTCCATCAAAGGGAGGATCACCAGTCCATCACATGGCTGATAACCAGTCCATCAAAGGGGCTATAACCAGTCCATCAAAGGGATGATCACCAGTCCATCAAAGGGAGGATCACCAGTCCATCACAGGGAGGATCACCAGTCCATCATAGGGCTGATAACCGGTCCATCAGAGGGAGGATCACCAGTCCATCACAGGGAGGATCACCAGTCCATCATAGGGCTGATAACCGGTCCATCAGAGGGAGGATCACCAGTCCATCACAGGGAGGATCAACAGTCCATCACAGGGCTGATCACCGGTCCATCACAGGGAGGATCACCAGTCCATCACAGGGAGGATCACCAATCCATCACAGGGAGGATCACCAGTCCATCACAGGGCTGATCACCAGTCCATCAGAGGGAGGATCACCAGTCCATCACAAGGAGGATCACCAGTCCATCAAAGGGAGGATCACAAGTCCATCACATGGCTGATAACCAGTCCATCAAAGGGGCTATAACCAGTCCATCAAAGGGAGGATCACCAGTCCATCAAAGGGAGGATCACCAGTCCATCACAGGGCTGATAACCAGCACATCAAAGGGAGGATCACCAGTCCATCAAAGGGAGGATCACCAGTCCAACACAGGGCTCATCACCGGTCCAACACAGGGCTGATCACCAGTCCAACACAGAGAGGATCACCAGTCTAACACAGGGCTGATCACCAGTCCATCACCGGGAGGATCACCAGTCCATCGATGGGCTGATCACCAGTCCATCAACGGGAGGATCACCAGTCCATCACAGGGGCTATAACCAGTCCATCAAAGGGAGGATCACCAGTCCATCAAAGGGAGGATCACCAGTCCATCACAGGGCTGGTAACCAGCCCATCAAAGGGAGGATCACCAGTCCATCAGAGGGAGGATCACCAGTCCATCACAGGGAGGATCACCAGTCCATCACAGGGCTGATCACCAGTCCATCACAGGGAGGATCACCAGTCCATCACAGGGAGGATCACCAATCCATCACAGGGAGGATCACCAGTCCATCACAGGCCTGATCACCAGTCCATCAGAGGGAGGATCACCAGTCCATCACAAGGAGGATCACCTCCATCACAGGGCTGATCACCAGTCCATCAAAGGGAGGATCACCAGTCCATCACATGGCTGATAACCAGATCATCAAAGGGGCTATAACCAGTCCATCAAAGGGATGATCACCAGTACATCAAAGGGAGGATCACCCGTCCATCACAGGGCTGATAACCAGCCCATCAAAGGGAGGATCACCAGTCCGTCAAAGGGAGGATCACCAGTCCATCACAGGGCTGATCACCAGTCCATCACAGGTCTGTTAACCAGTCCACCACAGGGCTCATCACCAGTCCATCACAGGAAGGATCACCATTTCATTACAGGGAGGATCACCAGTCCATCACAGGGCTCATCACCAGTCCATCACAGGTCTGATCACCAGTCCAACACAGGGCTGATCACCAGTCCATCACAGGGCTCATCACCAGTCCATCACAGGTCTGATCACCAGTCCAACACAGGTCTGATCACCAGTCCAATACAGGAAGGATCACCAGTCCATCACAGGGCTGATCACCAGTCCATCAGAGGGAGGATCACCAGTCCATCACAGGGCTGATCACCAGTCCATCACAGGGAGGATCACCAGTCCATCACAGGGCTGATCACCATTCCATCAAAGGGAGGATCACCAGTCCATCAGAGGGAGGATCACCAGTCCATCACAGGGAGGATCACCAGTCCATCACAGGGCTGATCACCAGTCCATCACAGTGAGGATCACCAGTCCATCACAGGGAGGATCACCAATCCAGCACAGGGAGGATCACCAGTCCATCACAGGGCTGATCACCAGTCCATCAAAGGGAGGATCACCAGTCCATCACAGGGCTGATCACCAGTCCATCAGAGGGAGGATCCCCAGTCCATCAAAAGGAGGATCACCAGTCCATCACAGGGCTGAAAACCAGTTCATAAAAGGGAGGATCACCAATCCATCACATGGCTGATAACCAGTCCATCGAAGGGGTTATAACCAGTCCATCAAAGGGATGATCACCAGTCCATCAAAGGGAGGATCACCAGTCCATCACAGAGAGGATCACCAGTCCATCATAGGGCTGATCACCATTCCATCAGAGGGAGGATCACCAGTCCATCACAGGGAGGATCACCAGTCCATCACAGGGAGAATCACCAGTCCATCACAGGGCTGGTAACCAGCCCATCAAAGGGAGGATCACCAGTCCATCAAAGGGAGGATAACCAGTCCAACACAGGGCTCATCACCGGTCCAACACAGAGCTGATCACCAGTCCATCACCGGGAGGATCACCAGTCCATCACAGGGCTGATCACCAGTCCAACACAGTTCTGATCACCAGTCCATCACAGGGCTCATCACCAGTCCATCACAGGAAGGATCACCAGTCCATCACAGGGAGGATCACCAGTCCATCAGAGGGAGGATCACCAGTCCATCACAGGGAGGATCACCAGTCCATCACAGGGCTCATCACCAGTCCATCACAGGAAGGATCACCAGTCCATCACAGGGAGGATCACCCGTCCATCACAGGGAGGATCACCAATCCATCACAGGGAGGATCACCAGTCCATCACAGGGCTGATCACCAGTCCATCAGAGGGAGGATCACCAGTCCATCACAAGGAGGATTACCAGTCCATCACAGGGCTCATCACCAGTCCATCAAATGGAGGATCACCAGTCCATCACAGAGAGGATCACCAGTCCATCATAGGGCTGATCACCAGTCCATCAGAGGGAGGATCACCAGTCCATCACAGGGAGGATCACCAGTCCATCACATGGCTGATCACCAGTCCATCACAGGGAGGATCACCAGTCCATCACAGGGAGGATCACCAATCCATCACAGGGAGGATCACCAGTCCATCACAGGCCTGATCACCAGTCCATCAGAGGGAGGATCACCAGTCCATCACAAGGAGGATCACCTCCATCACAGGGCTGATCACCAGTCCATCAAAGGGAGGATCACCAGTCCATCACATGGCTGATAACCAGTCCATCAAAGGGGCTATAACCAGTCCATCAAAGGGATGATCACCAGTACATCAAAGGGAGGATCAACCGTCCATCACAGGGCTGATAACCAGCCCATCAAAGGGAGGATCACCAGTCCGTCAAAGGGAGGATCACCAGTCCATCACAGTGCTGATCACCAGTCCATCACAGGGAGGATCACCAGTCCATCACAGGGAGGATCACCAATCCAGCACAGGGAGGATCACCAGTCCATCACAGGGCTGATCACCAGTCCATCAGAGGGAGGATCACCAGTCCATAACAAGGAGGATCACCAATCCAGCACAGGGAGGATCACCAGTCCATCACAGGGCTGATCACCAGTCCATCAGAGGGAGGATCACCAGTCCATAACAAGGAGGATCACCAGTCCATCACAGGGCTGATCACCAGTCCATCAAAGGGAGGATCACCAGTCCATCACATGGCTGATAACCAGTCCATCAAAGGGGCTATAACCAGTCCATCAAAGGGATGATCACCAGTCCATCAAAGGGAGGATCACCAGTCCATCACAGGGAGGATCACCAGTCCATCATAGGGCTGATAACCGGTCCATCAGAGGGAGGATCACCAGTCCATCACAGGGAGGATCACCAGTCCATCATAGGGCTGATAACCGGTCCATCAGAGGGAGGATCACCAGTCCATCACAGGGAGGATCAACAGTCCATCACAGGGCTGATCACCAGTCCATCACAGGGAGGATCACCAGTCCATCACAGGGAGGATCACCAATCCATCACAGGGAGGATCACCAGTCCATCACAGGGCTGATCACCAGTCCATCAGAGGGAGGATCACCAGTCCATCACAAGGAGGATCACCAGTCCATCACAGGGCTGATCACCAGTCCATCAAAGGGAGGATCACCAGTCCATCACATGGCTGATAACCAGTCCATCAAAGGGGCTATAACCAGTCCATCAAAGGGAGGATCACCAGTCCATCAAAGGGAGGATCACCAGTCCATCAGAGGGAGGATCACCAGTCCATCACAGGGAGGATCACCAGTCCATCACAGGGCTGATCACCAGTCCATCACAGGGAGGATCACCAGTCCATCACAGGGAGGATCACCAATCCATCACAGGGAGGATCACCAGTCCATCACAGGCCTGATCACCAGTCCATCAGAGGGAGGATCACCAGTCCATCACAAGGAGGATCACCTCCATCACAGGGCTGATCACCAGTCCATCAAAGGGAGGATCACCAGTCCATCACATGGCTGATAACCAGTCCATCAAAGGGGCTATAACCAGTCCATCAAAGGGATGATCACCAGTACATCAAAGGGAGGATCAACCGTCCATCACAGGGCTGATAACCAGCCCATCAAAGGGAGGATCACCAGTCCGTCAAAGGGAGGATCACCAGTCCATCACAGTGCTGATCACCAGTCCATCACAGGGAGGATCACCAGTCCATCACAGGGAGGATCACCAATCCAGCACAGGGAGGATCACCAGTCCATCACAGGGCTGATCACCAGTCCATCAGAGGGAGGATCACCAGTCCATAACAAGGAGGATCACCAATCCAGCACAGGGAGGATCACCAGTCCATCACAGGGCTGATCACCAGTCCATCAGAGGGAGGATCACCAGTCCATAACAAGGAGGATCACCAGTCCATCACAGGGCTGATCACCAGTCCATCAAAGGGAGGATCACCAGTCCATCACATGGCTGATAACCAGTCCATCAAAGGGGCTATAACCAGTCCATCAAAGGGATGATCACCAGTCCATCAAAGGGAGGATCACCAGTCCATCACAGGGAGGATCACCAGTCCATCATAGGGCTGATAACCGGTCCATCAGAGGGAGGATCACCAGTCCATCACAGGGAGGATCACCAGTCCATCATAGGGCTGATAACCGGTCCATCAGAGGGAGGATCACCAGTCCATCACAGGGAGGATCAACAGTCCATCACAGAGAGGATCACCTGTCCATCAAAGGGAGGATCACCAGTCCATCACAGAGAGGATCACCTGTCCATCATAGGGCTGATCACCATTCCATCAGAGGGAGGATCACCAGTCCATCACAGGGAGGATCACCAGTCCATCACAGGGAGGATCACCAATCCATCACAGGGAGGATCACCAGTCCATCACAGGGCTGATCACCAGTCCATCAGAGGGAGGATCACCAATCCATCACAGGGAGGATCACCAGTCCATGACAGGGCTCATCACCAGTCCATCACAGGTCTGATCACCAGTCCAACATAGGGCTGATCACCAGTCCATCACAGGGCTCATCACCAGTCCATCACAGGTCTGATCACCAGTCCAACACAGGGAGGATCACCAGTCCATCACAAGGAGGATCACCAGTCCAATACAGGAAGGATCACCAGTCCATCACAGGGCTGATCACCAGTCCATCACAGGGAGGATCACTAGTCCATCACAGGGCTGATCACCAGTCCATCAAAGGGAGGATCACCAGTCCATCACAGGGCTGAAAACCAGTCCATAAAAGGGAGGATCACCAATCCATCACATGGCTGATAACCAGTCCATCGAAGGGGTTATAACCAGTCCATCAAAGGGATGATCACCAGTCCATCAAAGGGAGGATCACCAGTCCATCACAGAGAGGATCACCAGTCCATCATAGGGCTGATCACCAGTCCATCAGAGGGAGGATCACCAGTCCATCACAGGGAGGATCACCAGTCCATCACAGTGCTGATCACCAGTCCATCACAGGGAGGATCACCAGTCCATCACAGGGAGGATCACGAATCCAGCACAGGGAGGATCACCAGTCCATCACAGGGCTGATCACCAGTCCATCAGAGGGAGGATCACCAGTCCATAACAAGGAGGATCATCAGTCCATCACAGGGCTGATCACCAGTCCATCAAAGGGAGGATCACCAGTCCATCACATGGCTGATAACCAGTCCATCAAAGGGGCTATAACCAGTCCATCAAAGAGAGGATCACCAGTCCATCAAAGGGAGGATCACCAGTCCATCACAGGGCTGATAACCAGCCCATCAAAGGGAGGATCACCAGTCCAACACAGGGCTCATCACCGGTCCAACACAGGGCTGATCACCAGTCCAACACAGAGAGGATCACCAGTCTAACACAGGGCTGATCACCAGTCCATCACCGGGAGGATCACCAGTCCATCGATGGGCTGATCACCAGTCCATCACAGGTCTGATCACCAGTCCATAACAGGGCTGATCACCAGTCCATCACAGGGAGGATCACCAGTCCATCACAGGGAGGATCACCAATCCATCACAGGGAGGATCACCAGTCCATCACAGGGCTGATCACCAGTCCATCAGAAGGAGGATCACCAATCCATCACAGGGAGGATCACCAGTCCATGAAAGGGCTCATCACCAGTCCATCACAGGTCTGATCACCAGTCCAACATAGGGCTGATCACCAGTCCATCACAGGGCTCATCACCAGTCCATCACAGGTCTGATCACCAGTCCAACACAGGGAGGATCACCAGTCCATCACAGGGAGGATCACCAGTCCAATACAGGAAGGATCACCAGTCCATCACAGGGCTGATCACCAGTCCATCACAGGGAGGATCACTAGTCCATCACAGGGAGGATCACCAATCTAGCACAGGGAGGATCACCAGTCCATCACAGGGCTGATAACCAGCCCATCAAAGGGAGGATCACCAGTGCAACACAGGGCTCATCACCGGTCCAACACAGTAATGATCACCAGTCCAACACAGGGAGGATCACCAGTCTAACACAGGGCTGATCACCAGTCCATCACCGGGAGGATCAACAGTCCATCACCGGGCTGATCACCAGTCCATCACAGGGAGGATCACCAGTCCATCAGAGGAAGGATCACCAGTCCATCACAGGGAGGATCACCAGTCCATCACAGGGCTGATCACCAGTCCATCACAGGGAGGATCACCAGTCCATCACAGGGAGGATCACCAATCCAGCACAGGGAGGATCACCAGTCCAACACAGGGCTGATCACCAGTCCATCACAGTGCTCATCACCAGTCCATCACAGAAAGGATCACCAGTCCATCACAGGTCTGATCACCAGTCCAACACAGGGAGGATCACCAGTCCATCACAGGGAGGATCACCAGTCCAATACAGGAAGGATCACCAGTCCATCACAGGGCTGATCACCAGTCCATCACAGGGAGGATCACTAGTCCATCACAGGGCTGATCACCAGTCCATCAAAGGGAGGATCACCAGTCCATCACAGGGCTGATCACCAGTCCATCAGAGGGAGGATCCCCAGTCCATCAAAAGGAGGATCACCAGTCCATCACAGGGCTGAAAACCAGTCCATAAAAGGGAGGATCACCAATCCATCACATGGCTGATAACCAGTCCCTCGAAGGGGTTATAACCAGTCCATCAAAGGGATGATCACCAGTCCATCAAAGGGAGGATCACCAGTCCATCACAGAGAGGATCACCAGTCCATCATAGGGCTGATCACCAGTCCATCAGAGGGAGGATCACCAGTCCATCACAGGGAGGATCACCAGTCCATCACAGGGAGGATCACCAGTCCATCACAGGGAGAATCACCAGTCCATCACAGGGCTGGTAACCAGCCCATCAAAGGGAGGATCACCAGTCCATCAGAGGGAGGATAACCAGTCCAACACAGGGCTCATCACCGGTCCAACACAGAGCTGATCACCAGTCCATCACCGGGAGGATCACCAGTCCATCACAGCGCTGATCACCAGTCCAACACAGGGCTGATCACCAGTCCATCACAGGGCTCATCACCAGTCCATCACAGGAAGGATAACCAGTCCATCACAGGGAGGATCACCAGTCCATCAGAGGGAGGATCACCAGTCCATCACAGGGAGGATCAACAGTCCATCACAGGGAGGATCACCAATCCATCACAGGGAGGATCACCAGTCCATCACAAGGAGGATCACCAGTCCATCACAGGGCTGATCACCAGTCCATCAAAGGAAGGATCACCAATCCATCACAGGGAGGATCACCAGTCCATCACAGGGCTGATCACCAGTCCATCAGAGGGAGGATCATCAGTCCATCACAGGGAGGATCACCAGTCCATCGAGGGCTGATCACCAGTCCATCAAAGGGAGGATCACCAGTCCATCACATGGCTGATAACCAGTCCATCACAGGGGCTATAACCAGTCCATCAAAGGGAGGATCACCAGTCCATCAAAGGGAGGATCACCAGTCCATCACAGGGCTGGTAACCAGCCCATCAAAGGGAGGATCACCAGTCCATCAAAGGGAGGATCACCAGTCCAACACAGGGCTCATCACCGGTCCAACACAGGGCTGATCACCTGTCCAACACAGGGAGGATCACCAGTCCAACACAGGGCTGATCACCAGTCCATCACAGGGCTCATCACCAGTCCATCACAGGAAGGATCACCAGTCCATCACAGGGAGGATCACCCGTCCATCACAGTGAGGATCACCAATCCATCACAGGGACGATCACCAGTCCATCACAGGGAGGATCACCAGTCCAACACAGGGCTGATCACCAGTCCATCACAGGGCTCATCACCAGTCCATCAAAGAAAGGATCACCAGTCCATCACAGGGAGGATCACCAGTCCATCAGAGGGAGGATCACCAGTCCATCACAGGGAGGATCAACAGTCCATCACAGGGAGGATCACCAATCCATCACAGGGAGGATCACCAGTCCATCACATGGCTGATAACCAGTCCATCACAGGGGCTATAACCAGTCCATCAAAGGGAGGATCACCAGTCCATCACATGGCTGATAACCAGTCCATCACAGGGGCTATAACCAGTCCATCAAAGGGAGGATCACCAGTCCATCAAAGGGAGGATCACCAGTCCATCACAGCGCTGGTAACCAGCCCATCAAAGGGAGGATCACCAGTCCATCAAAGGGAGGATCACCAGTCCAACACAGGGCTCATCACCGGTCCAACACAGGGCTGATCACCAGTCCAACACAGGGAGGATCACCAGTCTAACACAGGGCTGATCACCAGTCCATCACAGGGAGGATCACCAGTCCATCACAGGGAGGATCACCAATCCAGCACAGGGAGGATCACCAGTCCATCACAGGGCTGATCACCAGTCCATCACAGGGCTGATCACCAGTCCATCAAATGGAGGATTACCAGTCCATCACATGGCTGATCACCAGTCCATCACAGTGCTCATCAGCAGTCCATCACAGAAAGGATCACCAGTCCATCACAGGGAGGATCACCAGTCCATCAGAGGGAGGATCACCAGTCCATCACAGGGAGGATCAACAGTCCATCACAGGGAGGATCACCAATCCATCACAGGGAGGATCACCAGTCCATCACATGGCTGATAACCAGTCCATCACAGGGGCTATAACCAGTCCATCACAGGGACGATCACCAGTCCATCACAGGGAGGATCACCAGTCCAACACAGGGCTGATCACCAGTCCATCACAGGGCTCATCACCAGTCCATCACAGAAAGGATAACCAGTACATCACAGGGAGGATCACCAGTCCATCAGAGGGAGGATCACCAGTCCATCACAGGGAGGATCAACAGTCCATCACAGGGAGGATCACCAATCCATCACAGGGAGGATCACCAGTCCATCACATGGCTGATAACCAGTCCATCACAGGGGCTATAACCAGTCCATCAAAGGGAGGATCACCAGTCCATCAAAGGGAGGATCACCAGTCCATCACAGCGCTGGTAACCAGCCCATCAAAGGGAGGATCACCAGTCCATCAAAGGGAGGACCACCAGTCCAACAAAGGGCTCATCACCGGTCCAACACAGGGCTGATCACCAGTCCATCACATGGCTGATAACCAGTCCATCACAGGGGCTATAACCAGTCCATCAAAGGGAGGATCACCAGTCCATCAAAGGGAGGGTCACCAGTCCATCACCGGGAGGATCACCAGTCCATCGATGGGCTGATCACCAGTCCATCACAGGTCTGATCACCAGTCCATAACAGGGCTGATCACCAGTCCATCACAGGGAGGATCACCAGTCCATCACAGGGAGGATCACCAATCCATCACAGGGAGGATCACCAGTCCATCACAGGGCTGATCACCAGTCCATCAGAGGGAGGATCACCAATCCATCACAGGGAGGATCACCAGTCCATGACAGGGCTCATCACCAGTCCATCACAGGTCTGATCACCAGTCCAACATAGGGCTGATCACCAGTCCATCACAGGGCTCATCACCAGTCCATCACAGGTCTGATCACCAGTCCCACACAGGGAGGATCACCAGTCCATCACAGGGAGGATCACCAGTCCAATACAGGAAGGATCACCAATTCATTACAGGGAGGATCACCAGTCCATCACAGGGCTCATCACCAGTCCATCACAGGGCTCATCACCAGTCCATCACAGGAAGGATCACCAGTCCATCACAGGGAGGATCACCAGTCCATCAGAGGGAGGATCACCAGTCCATCACAGGGAGGATCAACAGTCCATCACAGGGAGGATCACCAATCCATCACAGGGAGGATCACCAGTCCATCACAAGGAGGATCACCAGTCCATCACAGGGCTGATCACCAGTCCATCAGAGGGAGGATCATCAGTCCATCACAGGGAGGATCACCAGTCCATCGAGGGCTGATCACCAGTCCATCAGAGGGAGGATCACCAGTCCATCACAGGGAGGATGACCAGTCCATCACAGGGCTGATCACCAGTCCATCACAGGGAGGATCACCAGTCCATCACAGGGAGGATCACCAATCCATCACAGGGAGGATCACCAGTCCATCACAGGCCTGATCACCAGTCCATCAGAGGGAGGATCACCAGTCCATCACAAGGAGGATCACCTCCATCACAGGGCTGATCACCAGTCCATCAAAGGGAGGATCACCAGTCCATCACATGGCTGATAACCAGTCCATCAAAGGGACTATAACCAGTC
Source organism: Pleuronectes platessa (assembly GCF_947347685.1). Classification (NCBI taxonomy): domain Eukaryota; kingdom Metazoa; phylum Chordata; class Actinopteri; order Pleuronectiformes; family Pleuronectidae; genus Pleuronectes; species Pleuronectes platessa. The sequence continues at coordinate 80,245 of NW_026518870.1, read as the reverse complement.
CATCAAAGGGATGATCACCAGTACATCAAAGGGAGGATCAACCGTCCATCACAGGGCTGATAACCAGCCCATCAAAGGGAGGATCACCAGTCCGTCAAAGGGAGGATCACCAGTCCATCACAGGGCTGATCACCAGTCCATCACAGGTCTGTTAACCAGTCCAACACAAGGCTGATCACCAGTCCATCACAGGGCTCATCACCAGTCCATCACAGGAAGGATCACCAATTCATTACAGGGAGGATCACCAGTCCATCACAGGGCTCATCACCAGTCCATCACAGGGCTCATCACCAGTCCATCACAGGAAGGATCACCAGTCCATCACAGGGAGGATCACCAGTCCATCAGAGGGAGGATCACCAGTCCATCACAGGGAGGATCAACAGTCCATCACAGGGAGGATCACCAATCCATCACAGGGAGGATCACCAGTCCATCACAAGGAGGATCAAAAGTCCATCACCGGGCTGATCACCAGTCCATCAAAGGGAGGATCACCAATCCATCACAGGGAGGATCACCAGTCCATCACAGGGCTGATCACCAGTCCATCAGAGGGAGGATCATCAGTCCATCACAGGGAGGATCACCAGTCCATCACAGGGCTGATCACCAGTCCATCAAAGGGAGGATCACCAGTCCATCACATGGCTGATAACCAGTCCATCACAGGGGCTATAACCAGTCCATCAAAGGGAGGATCACCAGTCCATCAAAGGGAGGACCACCAGTCCATCACAGGGCTGGTAACCAGCCCATCAAAGGGAGGATCACCAGTCCATCAAAGGGAGGATCACCAGTCCAACACAGGGCTCATCACCGGTCCAACACAGGGCTGATCACCAGTCCAACACAGGGAGGATCACCAGTCCAACACAGGGCTGATCACCAGTCCATCACAGGGCTCATCACCAGTCCATCACAGGAAGGATCACCAGTCCATCACAGGGAGGATCACCCGTCCATCACAGGGAGGATCACCAATCCATCACAGGGAGGATCACCAGTCCATCACAGGGATGATCACCAGTCCATCAGACGGAGGATCACCAGTCCATCACAAGGAGGATTACCAGTCCATCACAGGGCTCATCACCAGTCCATCAAAGGGAGGATCACCAGTCCATCACAGAGAGGATCACCAGTCCATCATAGGGCTGATCACCAGTCCATCAGAGGGAGGATCACCAGTCCATCACAGGGAGGATCACCAGTCCATCACAGGGCTGATCACCAGTCCATCACAGGGAGGATCACCAGTCCATCACAGGGAGGATCACCAATCCATCACAGGGAGGATCACCAGTCCATCACAGGCCTGATCACCAGTCCATCAGAGGGAGGATCACCAGTCCATCACAAGGAGGATCACCTCCATCACAGGGCTGATCACCAGTCCATCAAAGGGAGGATCACCAGTCCATCACATGGCTGATAACCAGTCCATCAAAGGGGCTATAACCAGTCCATCAAAGGGATGATCACCAGTACATCAAAGGGAGGATCAACCGTCCATCACAGGGCTGATCACCAGTCCATCAAAGGAAGGATCACCAATCCATCACAGGGAGGATCACCAGTCCATCACAGGGCTGATCACCAGTCCATCAGAGGGAGGATCATCAGTCCATCACAGGGAGGATCACCAGTCCATCGAGGGCTGATCACCAGTCCATCAAAGGGAGGATCACCAGTCCATCACATGGCTGATAACCAGTCCATCACAGGGGCTATAACCAGTCCATCAAAGGGAGGATCACCAGTCCATCAAAGGGAGGATCACCAGTCCATCACAGGGCTGGTAACCAGCCCATCAAAGGGAGGATCACCAGTCCATCAAAGGGAGGATCACCAGTCCAACACAGGGCTCATCACCGGTCCAACACAGGGCTGATCACCTGTCCAACACAGGGAGGATCACCAGTCCAACACAGGGCTGATCACCAGTCCATCACAGGGCTCATCACCAGTCCATCACAGGAAGGATCACCAGTCCATCACAGGGAGGATCACCCGTCCATCACAGTGAGGATCACCAATCCATCACAGGGAGGATCACCAGTCCATCACAGGGCTGATCACCAGTCCATCAGAGGGAGGATCACCAGTCCATCACAAGGAGGATTACCAGTCCATCACAGGGCTGATCACCAGTCCATCAAAGGGAGGATCACCAGTCCATCACAGGGCTGATCACCAGTCCATCAGAGGGAGGATCCCCAGTCCATCAAAAGGAGGATCACCAGTCCATCACAGGGCTGAAAACCAGTCCATAAAAGGGAGGATCACCAATCCATCACTTGGCTGATAACCAGTCCATCGAAGGGGTTATAACCAGTCCATCAAAGGGATGATCACCAGTCCATCAAAGGGAGGATCACCAGTCCATCACAGAGAGGATCACCTGTCCATCATAGGGCTGATCACCATTCCATCAGAGGGAGGATCACCAGTCCATCACAGGGAGGATCACCAGTCCATCACAGGGAGGATCACCAATCCATCACAGGGAGGATCACCAGTCCATCACAGGGCTGATCACCAGTCCATCAGAGGGAGGATCACCAATCCATCACAGGGAGGATCACCAGTCCATGACAGGGCTCATCACCAGTCCATCACAGGTCTGATCACCAGTCCAACATAGGGCTGATCACCAGTCCATCACAGGGCTCATCACCAGTCCATCACAGGTCTGATCACCAGTCCAACACAGGGAGGATCACCAGTCCATCACAAGGAGGATCACCAGTCCAATACAGGAAGGATCACCAGTCCATCACAGGGCTGATCACCAGTCCATCACAGGGAGGATCACTAGTCCATCACAGGGCTGATCACCAGTCCATCAAAGGGAGGATCACCAGTCCATCACAGGGCTGAAAACCAGTCCATAAAAGGGAGGATCACCAATCCATCACATGGCTGATAACCAGTCCATCGAAGGGGTTATAACCAGTCCATCAAAGGGATGATCACCAGTCCATCAAAGGGAGGATCACCAGTCCATCACAGAGAGGATCACCAGTCCATCATAGGGCTGATCACCAGTCCATCAGAGGGAGGATCACCAGTCCATCACAGGGAGGATCACCAGTCCATCACAGTGCTGATCACCAGTCCATCACAGGGAGGATCACCAGTCCATCACAGGGAGGATCACGAATCCAGCACAGGGAGGATCACCAGTCCATCACAGGGCTGATCACCAGTCCATCAGAGGGAGGATCACCAGTCCATAACAAGGAGGATCATCAGTCCATCACAGGGCTGATCACCAGTCCATCAAAGGGAGGATCACCAGTCCATCACATGGCTGATAACCAGTCCATCAAAGGGGCTATAACCAGTCCATCAAAGAGAGGATCACCAGTCCATCAAAGGGAGGATCACCAGTCCATCACAGGGCTGATAACCAGCCCATCAAAGGGAGGATCACCAGTCCAACACAGGGCTCATCACCGGTCCAACACAGGGCTGATCACCAGTCCAACACAGAGAGGATCACCAGTCTAACACAGGGCTGATCACCAGTCCATCACCGGGAGGATCACCAGTCCATCGATGGGCTGATCACCAGTCCATCACAGGTCTGATCACCAGTCCATAACAGGGCTGATCACCAGTCCATCACAGGGAGGATCACCAGTCCATCACAGGGAGGATCACCAATCCATCACAGGGAGGATCACCAGTCCATCACAGGGCTGATCACCAGTCCATCAGAAGGAGGATCACCAATCCATCACAGGGAGGATCACCAGTCCATGAAAGGGCTCATCACCAGTCCATCACAGGTCTGATCACCAGTCCAACATAGGGCTGATCACCAGTCCATCACAGGGCTCATCACCAGTCCATCACAGGTCTGATCACCAGTCCAACACAGGGAGGATCACCAGTCCATCACAGGGAGGATCACCAGTCCAATACAGGAAGGATCACCAGTCCATCACAGGGCTGATCACCAGTCCATCACAGGGAGGATCACTAGTCCATCACAGGGAGGATCACCAATCTAGCACAGGGAGGATCACCAGTCCATCACAGGGCTGATAACCAGCCCATCAAAGGGAGGATCACCAGTGCAACACAGGGCTCATCACCGGTCCAACACAGTAATGATCACCAATCCATCACAGGGAGGATCACCAGTCCATCACAGGGATGATCACCAGTCCATCAGACGGAGGATCACCAGTCCATCACAAGGAGGATTACCAGTCCATCACAGGGCTCATCACCAGTCCATCAAAGGGAGGATCACCAGTCCATCACAGAGAGGATCACCAGTCCATCATAGGGCTGATCACCAGTCCATCAGAGGGAGGATCACCAGTCCATCACAGGGAGGATCACCAGTCCATCACAGGGCTGATCACCAGTCCATCACAGGGAGGATCACCAGTCCATCACAGGGAGGATCACCAATCCATCACAGGGAGGATCACCAGTCCATCACAGGCCTGATCACCAGTCCATCAGAGGGAGGATCACCAGTCCATCACAAGGAGGATCACCTCCATCACAGGGCTGATCACCAGTCCATCAAAGGGAGGATCACCAGTCCATCACATGGCTGATAACCAGTCCATCAAAGGGGCTATAACCAGTCCATCAAAGGGATGATCACCAGTACATCAAAGGGAGGATCAACCGTCCATCACAGGGCTGATCACCAGTCCATCAAAGGAAGGATCACCAATCCATCACAGGGAGGATCACCAGTCCATCACAGGGCTGATCACCAGTCCATCAGAGGGAGGATCATCAGTCCATCACAGGGAGGATCACCAGTCCATCGAGGGCTGATCACCAGTCCATCAAAGGGAGGATCACCAGTCCATCACATGGCTGATAACCAGTCCATCACAGGGGCTATAACCAGTCCATCAAAGGGAGGATCACCAGTCCATCAAAGGGAGGATCACCAGTCCATCACAGGGCTGGTAACCAGCCCATCAAAGGGAGGATCACCAGTCCATCAAAGGGAGGATCACCAGTCCAACACAGGGCTCATCACCGGTCCAACACAGGGCTGATCACCTGTCCAACACAGGGAGGATCACCAGTCCAACACAGGGCTGATCACCAGTCCATCACAGGGCTCATCACCAGTCCATCACAGGAAGGATCACCAGTCCATCACAGGGAGGATCACCCGTCCATCACAGTGAGGATCACCAATCCATCACAGGGAGGATCACCAGTCCATCACAGGGCTGATCACCAGTCCATCAGAGGGAGGATCACCAGTCCATCACAAGGAGGATTACCAGTCCATCACAGGGCTGATCACCAGTCCATCAAAGGGAGGATCACCAGTCCATCACAGGGCTGATCACCAGTCCATCAGAGGGAGGATCCCCAGTCCATCAAAAGGAGGATCACCAGTCCATCACAGGGCTGAAAACCAGTCCATAAAAGGGAGGATCACCAATCCATCACTTGGCTGATAACCAGTCCATCGAAGGGGTTATAACCAGTCCATCAAAGGGATGATCACCAGTCCATCAAAGGGAGGATCACCAGTCCATCACAGAGAGGATCACCTGTCCATCATAGGGCTGATCACCATTCCATCAGAGGGAGGATCACCAGTCCATCACAGGGAGGATCACCAGTCCATCACAGGGAGGATCACCAATCCATCACAGGGAGGATCACCAGTCCATCACAGGGCTGATCACCAGTCCATCAGAGGGAGGATCACCAATCCATCACAGGGAGGATCACCAGTCCATGACAGGGCTCATCACCAGTCCATCACAGGTCTGATCACCAGTCCAACATAGGGCTGATCACCAGTCCATCACAGGGCTCATCACCAGTCCATCACAGGTCTGATCACCAGTCCAACACAGGGAGGATCACCAGTCCATCACAAGGAGGATCACCAGTCCAATACAGGAAGGATCACCAGTCCATCACAGGGCTGATCACCAGTCCATCACAGGGAGGATCACTAGTCCATCACAGGGCTGATCACCAGTCCATCAAAGGGAGGATCACCAGTCCATCACAGGGCTGAAAACCAGTCCATAAAAGGGAGGATCACCAATCCATCACATGGCTGATAACCAGTCCATCGAAGGGGTTATAACCAGTCCATCAAAGGGATGATCACCAGTCCATCAAAGGGAGGATCACCAGTCCATCACAGAGAGGATCACCAGTCCATCATAGGGCTGATCACCAGTCCATCAGAGGGAGGATCACCAGTCCATCACAGGGAGGATCACCAGTCCATCACAGTGCTGATCACCAGTCCATCACAGGGAGGATCACCAGTCCATCACAGGGAGGATCACGAATCCAGCACAGGGAGGATCACCAGTCCATCACAGGGCTGATCACCAGTCCATCAGAGGGAGGATCACCAGTCCATAACAAGGAGGATCATCAGTCCATCACAGGGCTGATCACCAGTCCATCAAAGGGAGGATCACCAGTCCATCACATGGCTGATAACCAGTCCATCAAAGGGGCTATAACCAGTCCATCAAAGAGAGGATCACCAGTCCATCAAAGGGAGGATCACCAGTCCATCACAGGGCTGATAACCAGCCCATCAAAGGGAGGATCACCAGTCCAACACAGGGCTCATCACCGGTCCAACACAGGGCTGATCACCAGTCCAACACAGAGAGGATCACCAGTCTAACACAGGGCTGATCACCAGTCCATCACCGGGAGGATCACCAGTCCATCGATGGGCTGATCACCAGTCCATCACAGGTCTGATCACCAGTCCATAACAGGGCTGATCACCAGTCCATCACAGGGAGGATCACCAGTCCATCACAGGGAGGATCACCAATCCATCACAGGGAGGATCACCAGTCCATCACAGGGCTGATCACCAGTCCATCAGAAGGAGGATCACCAATCCATCACAGGGAGGATCACCAGTCCATGAAAGGGCTCATCACCAGTCCATCACAGGTCTGATCACCAGTCCAACATAGGGCTGATCACCAGTCCATCACAGGGCTCATCACCAGTCCATCACAGGTCTGATCACCAGTCCAACACAGGGAGGATCACCAGTCCATCACAGGGAGGATCACCAGTCCAATACAGGAAGGATCACCAGTCCATCACAGGGCTGATCACCAGTCCATCACAGGGAGGATCACTAGTCCATCACAGGGAGGATCACCAATCTAGCACAGGGAGGATCACCAGTCCATCACAGGGCTGATAACCAGCCCATCAAAGGGAGGATCACCAGTGCAACACAGGGCTCATCACCGGTCCAACACAGTAATGATCACCAGTCCAACACAGGGAGGATCACCAGTCTAACACAGGGCTGATCACCAGTCCATCACCGGGAGGATCAACAGTCCATCACCGGGCTGATCACCAGTCCATCACAGGGAGGATCACCAGTCCATCAGAGGAAGGATCACCAGTCCATCACAGGGAGGATCACCAGTCCATCACAGGGCTGATCACCAGTCCATCACAGGGAGGATCACCAGTCCATCACAGGGCTGATCACCAATCCAGCACAGGGAGGATCACCAGTCCAACACAGGGCTGATCACCAGTCCATCACAGTGCTCATCACCAGTCCATCACAGAAAGGATCACCAGTCCATCACAGGTCTGATCACCAGTCCAACACAGGGAGGATCACCAGTCCATCACAGGGAGGATCACCAGTCCAATACAGGAAGGATCACCAGTCCATCACAGGGCTGATCACCAGTCCATCACAGGGAGGATCACTAGTCCATCACAGGGCTGATCACCAGTCCATCAAAGGGAGGATCACCAGTCCATCACAGGGCTGATCACCAGTCCATCAGAGGGAGGATCCCCAGTCCATCAAAAGGAGGATCACCAGTCCATCACAGGGCTGAAAACCAGTCCATAAAAGGGAGGATCACCAATCCATCACATGGCTGATAACCAGTCCCTCGAAGGGGTTATAACCAGTCCATCAAAGGGATGATCACCAGTCCATCAAAGGGAGGATCACCAGTCCATCACAGAGAGGATCACCAGTCCATCATAGGGCTGATCACCAGTCCATCAGAGGGAGGATCACCAGTCCATCACAGGGAGGATCACCAGTCCATCACAGGGAGGATCACCAGTCCATCACAGGGAGAATCACCAGTCCATCACAGGGCTGGTAACCAGCCCATCAAAGGGAGGATCACCAGTCCATCAAAGGGAGGATAACCAGTCCAACACAGGGCTCATCACCGGTCCAACACAGAGCTGATCACCAGTCCATCACCGGGAGGATCACCAGTCCATCACAGCGCTGATCACCAGTCCAACACAGGGCTGATCACCAGTCCATCACAGGGCTCATCACCAGTCCATCACAGGAAGGATAACCAGTCCATCACAGGGAGGATCACCAGTCCATCAGAGGGAGGATCACCAGTCCATCACAGGGAGGATCAACAGTCCATCACAGGGAGGATCACCAATCCATCACAGGGAGGATCACCAGTCCATCACAAGGAGGATCACCAGTCCATCACAGGGCTGATCACCAGTCCATCAAAGGAAGGATCACCAATCCATCACAGGGAGGATCACCAGTCCATCACAGGGCTGATCACCAGTCCATCAGAGGGAGGATCATCAGTCCATCACAGGGAGGATCACCAGTCCATCGAGGGCTGATCACCAGTCCATCAAAGGGAGGATCACCAGTCCATCACATGGCTGATAACCAGTCCATCACAGGGGCTATAACCAGTCCATCAAAGGGAGGATCACCAGTCCATCAAAGGGAGGATCACCAGTCCATCACAGGGCTGGTAACCAGCCCATCAAAGGGAGGATCACCAGTCCATCAAAGGGAGGATCACCAGTCCAACACAGGGCTCATCACCGGTCCAACACAGGGCTGATCACCTGTCCAACACAGGGAGGATCACCAGTCCAACACAGGGCTGATCACCAGTCCATCACAGGGCTCATCACCAGTCCATCACAGGAAGGATCACCAGTCCATCACAGGGCTGATCACCAGTCCATCAGAGGGAGGATCCCCAGTCCATCAAAAGGAGGATCACCAGTCCATCACAGGGCTGAAAACCAGTCCATAAAAGGGAGGATCACCAATCCATCACATGGCTGATAACCAGTCCCTCGAAGGGGTTATAACCAGTCCATCAAAGGGATGATCACCAGTCCATCAAAGGGAGGATCACCAGTCCATCACAGAGAGGATCACCAGTCCATCATAGGGCTGATCACCAGTCCATCAGAGGGAGGATCACCAGTCCATCACAGGGAGGATCACCAGTCCATCACAGGGAGGATCACCAGTCCATCACAGGGAGAATCACCAGTCCATCACAGGGCTGGTAACCAGCCCATCAAAGGGAGGATCACCAGTCCATCAAAGGGAGGATAACCAGTCCAACACAGGGCTCATCACCGGTCCAACACAGAGCTGATCACCAGTCCATCACCGGGAGGATCACCAGTCCATCACAGCGCTGATCACCAGTCCAACACAGGGCTGATCACCAGTCCATCACAGGGCTCATCACCAGTCCATCACAGGAAGGATAACCAGTCCATCACAGGGAGGATCACCAGTCCATCAGAGGGAGGATCACCAGTCCATCACAGGGAGGATCAACAGTCCATCACAGGGAGGATCACCAATCCATCACAGGGAGGATCACCAGTCCATCACAAGGAGGATCACCAGTCCATCACAGGGCTGATCACCAGTCCATCAAAGGAAGGATCACCAATCCATCACAGGGAGGATCACCAGTCCATCACAGGGCTGATCACCAGTCCATCAGAGGGAGGATCATCAGTCCATCACAGGGAGGATCACCAGTCCATCGAGGGCTGATCACCAGTCCATCAAAGGGAGGATCACCAGTCCATCACATGGCTGATAACCAGTCCATCACAGGGGCTATAACCAGTCCATCAAAGGGAGGATCACCAGTCCATCAAAGGGAGGATCACCAGTCCATCACAGGGCTGGTAACCAGCCCATCAAAGGGAGGATCACCAGTCCATCAAAGGGAGGATCACCAGTCCAACACAGGGCTCATCACCGGTCCAACACAGGGCTGATCACCTGTCCAACACAGGGAGGATCACCAGTCCAACACAGGGCTGATCACCAGTCCATCACAGGGCTCATCACCAGTCCATCACAGGAAGGATCACCAGTCCATCACAGGGAGGATCACCCGTCCATCACAGTGAGGATCACCAATCCATCACAGGGACGATCACCAGTCCATCACAGGGAGGATCACCAGTCCAACACAGGGCTGATCACCAGTCCATCACAGGGCTCATCACCAGTCCATCAAAGAAAGGATCACCAGTCCATCACAGGGAGGATCACCAGTCCATCAGAGGGAGGATCACCAGTCCATCACAGGGAGGATCAACAGTCCATCACAGGGAGGATCACCAATCCATCACAGGGAGGATCACCAGTCCATCACATGGCTGATAACCAGTCCATCACAGGGGCTATAACCAGTCCATCAAAGGGAGGATCACCAGTCCATCACATGGCTGATAACCAGTCCATCACAGGGGCTATAACCAGTCCATCAAAGGGAGGATCACCAGTCCATCAAAGGGAGGATCACCAGTCCATCACAGCGCTGGTAACCAGCCCATCAAAGGGAGGATCACCAGTCCATCAAAGGGAGGATCACCAGTCCAACACAGGGCTCATCACCGGTCCAACACAGGGCTGATCACCAGTCCAACACAGGGAGGATCACCAGTCTAACACAGGGCTGATCACCAGTCCATCACAGGGAGGATCACCAGTCCATCACAGGGAGGATCACCAATCCAGCACAGGGAGGATCACCAGTCCATCACAGGGCTGATCACCAGTCCATCAAAGGGAGGATCACCAGTCCATCACATGGCTGATAACCAGTCCATCACAGGGGCTATAACCAGTCCATCAAAGGGAGGATCACCAGTCCATCAAAGGGAGGATCACCAGTCCATCACAGGGAGGATCACCAATCCAGCACAGGGAGGATCACCAGTCCAACACAGGGAGGATCACCAGTCCAACACAGGGCTGATCACCAGTCCATCACAGGGCTCATCACCAGTCCATCACAGGAAGGATCACCAGTCCATGACAGGGCTCATCACCAGTCCATCACAGGTCTGATCACCAGTTCAACATAGGGCTGATCACCAGTCCATCACAGGGCTCATCACCAGTCCATCACAGGTCTGATCACCAGTCCAACACAGGTCTGATCACCAGTCCAATACAGGAAGGATCACCAGTCCATCAAAGGGAGGATCACCAGTCCATCACATGGCTGATAACCAGTCCATCACAGGGGCTATAACCAGTCCTTCAAAGGGAGGATCACCAGTCCATCAAAGGGAGGATCACCAGTCCATCACAGGGCTGGTAACCAGCCCATCAAAGGGAGGATCACCAGTCCATCAAAGGGAGGATCACCAGTCCAACAAAGGGCTCATCACCGGTCAAACATAGGGCTGATCACCAGTCCAACACAGGGAGGATCACCAGTCCAACACAGGGCTGATCACCAGTCCATCACAAGGCTCATCACCAGTCCATCAAAGGGAGGATCACTAGTCCATCACAGGGAGGATCACCAGTCCATCACAGGGAGGATCACTAATCCAGCACAGGTAGGATCACCAGTCCATCACAGGGCTGATCACCAGTCCATTAGAGGGAGGATCACCAGTCCATCACAAGGAGGATCACCAGTCCATGACAGGGCTCATCACCAGTCCATCACAGGTCTGATCACCAGTTCAACATAGGGCTGATCACCAGTCCATCACAGGGCTCATCACCAGTCCATCACAGGTCTGATCACCAGTCCAACACAGGTCTGATCACCAGTCCAATACAGGAAGGATCACCAGTCCATCAAAGGGAGGAACACCAGTCCATCACATGGCTGATAACCAGTCCATCACAGGGGCTATAACCAGTCCATCAAAGGGAGGATCACCAGTCCATCAAATGGAGGATAACCAGTCCAACACAGGGCTCATCACCGGTCCAACACAGAGCTGATCACCAGTCCATCACCGGGAGGATCACCAGTCCATCACAGGGCTGATCACCAGTCCAACACAGGGCTGATCACCAGTCCATCACAGGGCTCATCACCAGTCCATCACAGGAAGGATCACCAGTCCATCACAGGGAGGATCACCAGTCCATCAGAGGGAGGATCACCAGTCCATCAAAGGGAGGATCACCAGTCCAACACAGGGCTCATCACCAGTCCATCAAAGGAAGGATCACCAGTCCAACACAGGGAGGATCACCAGTCCAACACAGGGCTGATCACCAGTCCATCACAGGGCTCATCACCAGTCCATCACAGGAAGGATCACCAGTCCATCACAGGGAGGATCACCCGTCCATCACAGGGAGGATCACCAATCCATCACAGGGAGGATCACCAGTCCATCACAGGGCTGATCACCAGTCCATCAGAGGGAGGATCACCAGTCCATCACAAGGAGGATTACCAGTCCATCACAGGGCTGATCACCAGTCCATCAAAGGGAGGATCACCAGTCCATCACAGGGCTGATCACCAGTCCATCAGAGGGAGGATCCCCAGTCCATCAAAAGGAGGATCACCAGTCCATTACAGGGCTGAAAACCAGTCCATAAAAGGGAGGATCACCAATCCATCACATGGCTGATAACCAGTCCATAGAAGGGGTTATAACCAGTCCATCAAAGGGATGATCACCAGTCCATCAAAGGGAGGATCACCAGTCCATCATAGAGAGGATCACCAGTCCATCATAGGGCTGATCACCATTCCATCAGAGGGAGGATCACCAGTCCATCACAGGGAGGATCACCAGTCCATCACAGGGAGAATCACCAGTCCATCACAGGGCTGGTAACCAGCCCATCAAAGGGAGGATCACCAGTCCATCAAAGGGAGGATAACCAGTCCAACACAGGGCTCATCACCGGTCCAACACAGAGCTGATCACCAGTCCATCACCGGGAGGATCACCAGTCCATCACAGGGCTGATCACCAGTCCAACACAGTTCTGATCACCAGTCCATCACAGGGCTCATCACCAGTCCATCACAGGAAGGATCACCAGTCCATCACAGGGAGGATCACCAGTCCATCAGAGGGAGGATCACCAGTCCATCACAGGGAGGATCAACAGTCCATCACAGGAAGGATCACCAATCCATCACAGGGAGGATCACCAGTCCATCACAAGGAGGATCACCAGTCCATCACAGGGCTGATCACCAGTCCATCAAAGGAAGGATCACCAATCCATCACAGGGAGGATCACCAGTCCATCACAGGGCTCATCACCAGTCCATCACAGAAAGGATCACCAGTCCATCACAGGGAGGATCACCAGTCCATCAGAGGGAGGATCACCAGTCCATCACAGGGAGGATCAACAGTCCATCACAGGGAGGATCACCAATCCATCACAGGGAGGATCACCAGTCCATCACATGGCTGATAACCAGTCCATCACAGGGGCTATAACCAGTCCATCAAAGGGAGGATCACCAGTCCATCAAAGGGAGGATCACCAGTCCATCACAGCGCTGGTAACCAGCCCATCAAAGGGAGGATCACCAGTCCATCAAAGGGAGGATCACCAGTCCATCAGAGGGAGGATCACCAATCCATCACAGGGAGGATCACCAGTCCATCACATGGCTGATAACCAGTCCATCACAGGGGCTATAACCAGTCCATCACAGGGACGATCACCAGTCCATCACAGGGAGGATCACCAGTCCAACAGAGGGCTGATCACCAGTCCATCACAGGGCTCATCACCAGTCCATCACAGAAAGGATCACCAGTCCATCACAGGGAGGATCACCAGTCCATCAGAGGGAGGATCACCAGTCCATCACAGGGAGGATCAACAGTCCATCACAGGGAGGATCACCAATCCATCACAGGGAGGATCACCAGTCCATCACAGGGCTGATCACCAGTCCATCAGAGGGAGGATCACCAATCCATCACAGGGAGGATCACCAGTCCATGACAGGGCTCATCACCAGTCCATCACAGGTCTGATCACCAGTCCAACATAGGGCTGATCACCAGTCCATCACAGGGCTCATCACCAGTCCATCACAGGTCTGATCACCAGTCCAACACAGGGAGGATCACCAGTCCATCACAGGGAGGATCACCAGTCCAATACAGGGAGGATCACCAGTCCATCACAGGGCTGATCACCAGTCCATCACAGGGAGGATCACTAGTCCATCACAGGGAGGATCACCAATCTAGCACAGGGAGGATCACCAGTCCATCACAGGGCTGATAACCAGCCCATCAAAGGGAGGATCACCAGTGCAACACAGGGCTCATCACCGGTCCAACACAGTGCTGATCACCAGTCCAACACAGGGAGGATCACCAGTCTAACACAGGGCTGATCACCAGTCCATCACCGGGAGGATCAACAGTCCATCACAGGGCTGATCACCAGTCCATCAGAGGGAGGATCACCAGTCCATCAAAGGGAGGATAACCAGTCCAACACAGGGCTCATCACCGGTCCAACACAGAGCTGATCACCAGTCCATCACCGGGAGGATCACCAGTCCATCACAGGGCTGATCACCAGTCCAACACAGGGCTGATCACCAGTCCATCACAGGGCTCATCACCAGTCCATCACAGGAAGGATCACCAGTCCATCACAGGGAGGATCACCAGTCCATCAGAGGGAGGATCACCAGTCCATCACAGGGAGGATCAACAGTCCATCACAGGGAGGATCACCAATCCATCACAGGGAGGATCACCAGTCCATCACAAGGAGGATCACCAGTCCATCACAGGGCTGATCACCAGTCCATCAAAGGAAGGATCACCAATCCATCACAGGGAGGATCACCAGTCCATCACAGGGCTGATCACCAGTCCATCAGAGGGAGGATCATCAGTCCATCACAGGGAGGATCACCAGTCCATCGAGGGCTGATCACCAGTCCATCAAAGGGAGGATCACCAGTCCATCACATGGCTGATAACCAGTCCATCGAAGGGGTTATAACCAGTCCATCAAAGGGATGATCACCAGTCCATCAAAGGGAGGATCACCAGTCCATCACAGAGAGGATCACCAGTCCATCATAGGGCTGATCACCAGTCCATCAGAGGGAGGATCACCAGTCCATCACAGGGAGGATCACCAGTCCATCACAGTGCTGATCACCAGTCCATCACAGGGAGGATCACCAGTCCATCACAGGGAGGATCACGAATCCAGCACAGGGAGGATCACCAGTCCATCACAGGGCTGATCACCAGTCCATCAGAGGGAGGATCACCAGTCCATAACAAGGAGGATCATCAGTCCATCACAGGGCTGATCACCAGTCCATCAAAGGGAGGATCACCAGTCCATCACATGGCTGATAACCAGTCCATCAAAGGGGCTATAACCAGTCCATCAAAGAGAGGATCACCAGTCCATCAAAGGGAGGATCACCAGTCCATCACAGGGCTGATAACCAGCCCATCAAAGGGAGGATCACCAGTCCAACACAGGGCTCATCACCGGTCCAACACAGGGCTGATCACCAGTCCAACACAGAGAGGATCACCAGTCTAACACAGGGCTGATCACCAGTCCATCACCGGGAGGATCACCAGTCCATCGATGGGCTGATCACCAGTCCATCACAGGTCTGATCACCAGTCCATAACAGGGCTGATCACCAGTCCATCACAGGGCTGATCACCAGTCCATCACAGGGAGGATCACTAGTCCATCACAGGGAGGATCACGAATCCAGCACAGGGAGGATCACCAGTCCATCACAGGGCTGATCACCAGTCCATCAGAGGGAGGATCACCAGTCCATAACAAGGAGGATCATCAGTCCATCACAGGGCTGATCACCAGTCCATCAAAGGGAGGATCACCAGTCCATCACATGGCTGATAACCAGTCCATCAAAGGGGCTATAACCAGTCCATCAAAGAGAGGATCACCAGTCCATCAAAGGGAGGATCACCAGTCCATCACAGGGCTGATAACCAGCCCATCAAAGGGAGGATCACCAGTCCAACACAGGGCTCATCACCGGTCCAACACAGGGCTGATCACCAGTCCAACACAGAGAGGATCACCAGTCTAACACAGGGCTGATCACCAGTCCATCACCGGGAGGATCACCAGTCCATCGATGGGCTGATCACCAGTCCATCACAGGTCTGATCACCAGTCCATAACAGGGCTGATCACCAGTCCATCACAGGGAGGATCACCAGTCCATCACAGGGAGGATCACCAATCCATCACAGGGAGGATCACCAGTCCATCACAGGGCTGATCACCAGTCCATCAGAAGGAGGATCACCAATCCATCACAGGGAGGATCACCAGTCCATGAAAGGGCTCATCACCAGTCCATCACAGGTCTGATCACCAGTCCAACATAGGGCTGATCACCAGTCCATCACAGGGCTCATCACCAGTCCATCACAGGTCTGATCACCAGTCCAACACAGGGAGGATCACCAGTCCATCACAGGGAGGATCACCAGTCCAATACAGGAAGGATCACCAGTCCATCACAGGGCTGATCACCAGTCCATCACAGGGAGGATCACTAGTCCATCACAGGGAGGATCACCAATCTAGCACAGGGAGGATCACCAGTCCATCACAGGGCTGATAACCAGCCCATCAAAGGGAGGATCACCAGTGCAACACAGGGCTCATCACCGGTCCAACACAGTAATGATCACCAGTCCAACACAGGGAGGATCACCAGTCTAACACAGGGCTGATCACCAGTCCATCACCGGGAGGATCAACAGTCCATCACCGGGCTGATCACCAGTCCATCACAGGGAGGATCACCAGTCCATCAGAGGAAGGATCACCAGTCCATCACAGGGAGGATCACCAGTCCATCACAGGGCTGATCACCAGTCCATCACAGGGAGGATCACCAGTCCATCACAGGGCTGATCACCAATCCAGCACAGGGAGGATCACCAGTCCAACACAGGGCTGATCACCAGTCCATCACAGTGCTCATCACCAGTCCATCACAGAAAGGATCACCAGTCCATCACAGGTCTGATCACCAGTCCAACACAGGGAGGATCACCAGTCCATCACAGGGAGGATCACCAGTCCAATACAGGAAGGATCACCAGTCCATCACAGGGCTGATCACCAGTCCATCACAGGGAGGATCACTAGTCCATCACAGGGCTGATCACCAGTCCATCAAAGGGAGGATCACCAGTCCATCACAGGGCTGATCACCAGTCCATCAGAGGGAGGATCCCCAGTCCATCAAAAGGAGGATCACCAGTCCATCACAGGGCTGAAAACCAGTCCATAAAAGGGAGGATCACCAATCCATCACATGGCTGATAACCAGTCCCTCGAAGGGGTTATAACCAGTCCATCAAAGGGATGATCACCAGTCCATCAAAGGGAGGATCACCAGTCCATCACAGAGAGGATCACCAGTCCATCATAGGGCTGATCACCAGTCCATCAGAGGGAGGATCACCAGTCCATCACAGGGAGGATCACCAGTCCATCACAGGGAGGATCACCAGTCCATCACAGGGAGAATCACCAGTCCATCACAGGGCTGGTAACCAGCCCATCAAAGGGAGGATCACCAGTCCATCAAAGGGAGGATAACCAGTCCAACACAGGGCTCATCACCGGTCCAACACAGAGCTGATCACCAGTCCATCACCGGGAGGATCACCAGTCCATCACAGCGCTGATCACCAGTCCAACACAGGGCTGATCACCAGTCCATCACAGGGCTCATCACCAGTCCATCACAGGAAGGATAACCAGTCCATCACAGGGAGGATCACCAGTCCATCAGAGGGAGGATCACCAGTCCATCACAGGGAGGATCAACAGTCCATCACAGGGAGGATCACCAATCCATCACAGGGAGGATCACCAGTCCATCACAAGGAGGATCACCAGTCCATCACAGGGCTGATCACCAGTCCATCAAAGGAAGGATCACCAATCCATCACAGGGAGGATCACCAGTCCATCACAGGGCTGATCACCAGTCCATCAGAGGGAGGATCATCAGTCCATCACAGGGAGGATCACCAGTCCATCGAGGGCTGATCACCAGTCCATCAAAGGGAGGATCACCAGTCCATCACATGGCTGATAACCAGTCCATCACAGGGGCTATAACCAGTCCATCAAAGGGAGGATCACCAGTCCATCAAAGGGAGGATCACCAGTCCATCACAGGGCTGGTAACCAGCCCATCAAAGGGAGGATCACCAGTCCATCAAAGGGAGGATCACCAGTCCAACACAGGGCTCATCACCGGTCCAACACAGGGCTGATCACCTGTCCAACACAGGGAGGATCACCAGTCCAACACAGGGCTGATCACCAGTCCATCACAGGGCTCATCACCAGTCCATCACAGGAAGGATCACCAGTCCATCACAGGGAGGATCACCCGTCCATCACAGTGAGGATCACCAATCCATCACAGGGACGATCACCAGTCCATCACAGGGAGGATCACCAGTCCAACACAGGGCTGATCACCAGTCCATCACAGGGCTCATCACCAGTCCATCAAAGAAAGGATCACCAGTCCATCACAGGGAGGATCACCAGTCCATCAGAGGGAGGATCACCAGTCCATCACAGGGAGGATCAACAGTCCATCACAGGGAGGATCACCAATCCATCACAGGGAGGATCACCAGTCCATCACATGGCTGATAACCAGTCCATCACAGGGGCTATAACCAGTCCATCAAAGGGAGGATCACCAGTCCATCACATGGCTGATAACCAGTCCATCACAGGGGCTATAACCAGTCCATCAAAGGGAGGATCACCAGTCCATCAAAGGGAGGATCACCAGTCCATCACAGCGCTGGTAACCAGCCCATCAAAGGGAGGATCACCAGTCCATCAAAGGGAGGATCACCAGTCCAACACAGGGCTCATCACCGGTCCAACACAGGGCTGATCACCAGTCCAACACAGGGAGGATCACCAGTCTAACACAGGGCTGATCACCAGTCCATCACAGGGAGGATCACCAGTCCATCACAGGGAGGATCACCAATCCAGCACAGGGAGGATCACCAGTCCATCACAGGGCTGATCACCAGTCCATCACAGGGCTGATCACCAGTCCATCAAATGGAGGATTACCAGTCCATCACATGGCTGATCACCAGTCCATCACAGTGCTCATCAGCAGTCCATCACAGAAAGGATCACCAGTCCATCACAGGGAGGATCACCAGTCCATCAGAGGGAGGATCACCAGTCCATCACAGGGAGGATCAACAGTCCATCACAGGGAGGATCACCAATCCATCACAGGGAGGATCACCAGTCCATCACATGGCTGATAACCAGTCCATCACAGGGGCTATAACCAGTCCATCACAGGGACGATCACCAGTCCATCACAGGGAGGATCACCAGTCCAACACAGGGCTGATCACCAGTCCATCACAGGGCTCATCACCAGTCCATCACAGAAAGGATAACCAGTACATCACAGGGAGGATCACCAGTCCATCAGAGGGAGGATCACCAGTCCATCACAGGGAGGATCAACAGTCCATCACAGGGAGGATCACCAATCCATCACAGGGAGGATCACCAGTCCATCACATGGCTGATAACCAGTCCATCACAGGGGCTATAACCAGTCCATCAAAGGGAGGATCACCAGTCCATCAAAGGGAGGATCACCAGTCCATCACAGCGCTGGTAACCAGCCCATCAAAGGGAGGATCACCAGTCCATCAAAGGGAGGACCACCAGTCCAACAAAGGGCTCATCACCGGTCCAACACAGGGCTGATCACCAGTCCATCACATGGCTGATAACCAGTCCATCACAGGGGCTATAACCAGTCCATCAAAGGGAGGATCACCAGTCCATCAAAGGGAGGGTCACCAGTCCATCACCGGGAGGATCACCAGTCCATCGATGGGCTGATCACCAGTCCATCACAGGTCTGATCACCAGTCCATAACAGGGCTGATCACCAGTCCATCACAGGGAGGATCACCAGTCCATCACAGGGAGGATCACCAATCCATCACAGGGAGGATCACCAGTCCATCACAGGGCTGATCACCAGTCCATCAGAGGGAGGATCACCAATCCATCACAGGGAGGATCACCAGTCCATGACAGGGCTCATCACCAGTCCATCACAGGTCTGATCACCAGTCCAACATAGGGCTGATCACCAGTCCATCACAGGGCTCATCACCAGTCCATCACAGGTCTGATCACCAGTCCCACACAGGGAGGATCACCAGTCCATCACAGGGAGGATCACCAGTCCAATACAGGAAGGATCACCAATTCATTACAGGGAGGATCACCAGTCCATCACAGGGCTCATCACCAGTCCATCACAGGGCTCATCACCAGTCCATCACAGGAAGGATCACCAGTCCATCACAGGGAGGATCACCAGTCCATCAGAGGGAGGATCACCAGTCCATCACAGGGAGGATCAACAGTCCATCACAGGGAGGATCACCAATCCATCACAGGGAGGATCACCAGTCCATCACAAGGAGGATCACCAGTCCATCACAGGGCTGATCACCAGTCCATCAGAGGGAGGATCATCAGTCCATCACAGGGAGGATCACCAGTCCATCGAGGTCTGATCACCAGTCCAACACAGGGAGGATCACCAGTCCATCACAGGGAGGATCACCAGTCCAATACAGGAAGGATCACCAGTCCATCACAGGGCTGATCACCAGTCCATCACAGGGAGGATCACTAGTCCATCACAGGGAGGATCACCAATCTAGCACAGGGAGGATCACCAGTCCATCACAGGGCTGATAACCAGCCCATCAAAGGGAGGATCACCAGTGCAACACAGGGCTCATCACCGGTCCAACACAGTAATGATCACCAGTCCAACACAGGGAGGATCACCAGTCTAACACAGGGCTGATCACCAGTCCATCACCGGGAGGATCAACAGTCCATCACCGGGCTGATCACCAGTCCATCACAGGGAGGATCACCAGTCCATCAGAGGAAGGATCACCAGTCCATCACAGGGAGGATCACCAGTCCATCACAGGGCTGATCACCAGTCCATCACAGGGAGGATCACCAGTCCATCACAGGGCTGATCACCAATCCAGCACAGGGAGGATCACCAGTCCAACACAGGGCTGATCACCAGTCCATCACAGTGCTCATCACCAGTCCATCACAGAAAGGATCACCAGTCCATCACAGGTCTGATCACCAGTCCAACACAGGGAGGATCACCAGTCCATCACAGGGAGGATCACCAGTCCAATACAGGAAGGATCACCAGTCCATCACAGGGCTGATCACCAGTCCATCACAGGGAGGATCACTAGTCCATCACAGGGCTGATCACCAGTCCATCAAAGGGAGGATCACCAGTCCATCACAGGGCTGATCACCAGTCCATCAGAGGGAGGATCCCCAGTCCATCAAAAGGAGGATCACCAGTCCATCACAGGGCTGAAAACCAGTCCATAAAAGGGAGGATCACCAATCCATCACATGGCTGATAACCAGTCCCTCGAAGGGGTTATAACCAGTCCATCAAAGGGATGATCACCAGTCCATCAAAGGGAGGATCACCAGTCCATCACAGAGAGGATCACCAGTCCATCATAGGGCTGATCACCAGTCCATCAGAGGGAGGATCACCAGTCCATCACAGGGAGGATCACCAGTCCATCACAGGGAGGATCACCAGTCCATCACAGGGAGAATCACCAGTCCATCACAGGGCTGGTAACCAGCCCATCAAAGGGAGGATCACCAGTCCATCAAAGGGAGGATAACCAGTCCAACACAGGGCTCATCACCGGTCCAACACAGAGCTGATCACCAGTCCATCACCGGGAGGATCACCAGTCCATCACAGCGCTGATCACCAGTCCAACACAGGGCTGATCACCAGTCCATCACAGGGCTCATCACCAGTCCATCACAGGAAGGATAACCAGTCCATCACAGGGAGGATCACCAGTCCATCAGAGGGAGGATCACCAGTCCATCACAGGGAGGATCAACAGTCCATCACAGGGAGGATCACCAATCCATCACAGGGAGGATCACCAGTCCATCACAAGGAGGATCACCAGTCCATCACAGGGCTGATCACCAGTCCATCAAAGGAAGGATCACCAATCCATCACAGGGAGGATCACCAGTCCATCACAGGGCTGATCACCAGTCCATCAGAGGGAGGATCATCAGTCCATCACAGGGAGGATCACCAGTCCATCGAGGGCTGATCACCAGTCCATCAAAGGGAGGATCACCAGTCCATCACATGGCTGATAACCAGTCCATCACAGGGGCTATAACCAGTCCATCAAAGGGAGGATCACCAGTCCATCAAAGGGAGGATCACCAGTCCATCACAGGGCTGGTAACCAGCCCATCAAAGGGAGGATCACCAGTCCATCAAAGGGAGGATCACCAGTCCAACACAGGGCTCATCACCGGTCCAACACAGGGCTGATCACCTGTCCAACACAGGGAGGATCACCAGTCCAACACAGGGCTGATCACCAGTCCATCACAGGGCTCATCACCAGTCCATCACAGGAAGGATCACCAGTCCATCACAGGGCTGATCACCAGTCCATCAGAGGGAGGATCCCCAGTCCATCAAAAGGAGGATCACCAGTCCATCACAGGGCTGAAAACCAGTCCATAAAAGGGAGGATCACCAATCCATCACATGGCTGATAACCAGTCCCTCGAAGGGGTTATAACCAGTCCATCAAAGGGATGATCACCAGTCCATCAAAGGGAGGATCACCAGTCCATCACAGAGAGGATCACCAGTCCATCATAGGGCTGATCACCAGTCCATCAGAGGGAGGATCACCAGTCCATCACAGGGAGGATCACCAGTCCATCACAGGGAGGATCACCAGTCCATCACAGGGAGAATCACCAGTCCATCACAGGGCTGGTAACCAGCCCATCAAAGGGAGGATCACCAGTCCATCAAAGGGAGGATAACCAGTCCAACACAGGGCTCATCACCGGTCCAACACAGAGCTGATCACCAGTCCATCACCGGGAGGATCACCAGTCCATCACAGCGCTGATCACCAGTCCAACACAGGGCTGATCACCAGTCCATCACAGGGCTCATCACCAGTCCATCACAGGAAGGATAACCAGTCCATCACAGGGAGGATCACCAGTCCATCAGAGGGAGGATCACCAGTCCATCACAGGGAGGATCAACAGTCCATCACAGGGAGGATCACCAATCCATCACAGGGAGGATCACCAGTCCATCACAAGGAGGATCACCAGTCCATCACAGGGCTGATCACCAGTCCATCAAAGGAAGGATCACCAATCCATCACAGGGAGGATCACCAGTCCATCACAGGGCTGATCACCAGTCCATCAGAGGGAGGATCATCAGTCCATCACAGGGAGGATCACCAGTCCATCGAGGGCTGATCACCAGTCCATCAAAGGGAGGATCACCAGTCCATCACATGGCTGATAACCAGTCCATCACAGGGGCTATAACCAGTCCATCAAAGGGAGGATCACCAGTCCATCAAAGGGAGGATCACCAGTCCATCACAGGGCTGGTAACCAGCCCATCAAAGGGAGGATCACCAGTCCATCAAAGGGAGGATCACCAGTCCAACACAGGGCTCATCACCGGTCCAACACAGGGCTGATCACCTGTCCAACACAGGGAGGATCACCAGTCCAACACAGGGCTGATCACCAGTCCATCACAGGGCTCATCACCAGTCCATCACAGGAAGGATCACCAGTCCATCACAGGGAGGATCACCCGTCCATCACAGTGAGGATCACCAATCCATCACAGGGACGATCACCAGTCCATCACAGGGAGGATCACCAGTCCAACACAGGGCTGATCACCAGTCCATCACAGGGCTCATCACCAGTCCATCAAAGAAAGGATCACCAGTCCATCACAGGGAGGATCACCAGTCCATCAGAGGGAGGATCACCAGTCCATCACAGGGAGGATCAACAGTCCATCACAGGGAGGATCACCAATCCATCACAGGGAGGATCACCAGTCCATCACATGGCTGATAACCAGTCCATCACAGGGGCTATAACCAGTCCATCAAAGGGAGGATCACCAGTCCATCACATGGCTGATAACCAGTCCATCACAGGGGCTATAACCAGTCCATCAAAGGGAGGATCACCAGTCCATCAAAGGGAGGATCACCAGTCCATCACAGCGCTGGTAACCAGCCCATCAAAGGGAGGATCACCAGTCCATCAAAGGGAGGATCACCAGTCCAACACAGGGCTCATCACCGGTCCAACACAGGGCTGATCACCAGTCCAACACAGGGAGGATCACCAGTCTAACACAGGGCTGATCACCAGTCCATCACAGGGAGGATCACCAGTCCATCACAGGGAGGATCACCAATCCAGCACAGGGAGGATCACCAGTCCATCACAGGGCTGATCACCAGTCCATCAAAGGGAGGATCACCAGTCCATCACATGGCTGATAACCAGTCCATCACAGGGGCTATAACCAGTCCATCAAAGGGAGGATCACCAGTCCATCAAAGGGAGGATCACCAGTCCATCACAGGGAGGATCACCAATCCAGCACAGGGAGGATCACCAGTCCAACACAGGGAGGATCACCAGTCCAACACAGGGCTGATCACCAGTCCATCACAGGGCTCATCACCAGTCCATCACAGGAAGGATCACCAGTCCATGACAGGGCTCATCACCAGTCCATCACAGGTCTGATCACCAGTTCAACATAGGGCTGATCACCAGTCCATCACAGGGCTCATCACCAGTCCATCACAGGTCTGATCACCAGTCCAACACAGGTCTGATCACCAGTCCAATACAGGAAGGATCACCAGTCCATCAAAGGGAGGATCACCAGTCCATCACATGGCTGATAACCAGTCCATCACAGGGGCTATAACCAGTCCTTCAAAGGGAGGATCACCAGTCCATCAAAGGGAGGATCACCAGTCCATCACAGGGCTGGTAACCAGCCCATCAAAGGGAGGATCACCAGTCCATCAAAGGGAGGATCACCAGTCCAACAAAGGGCTCATCACCGGTCAAACATAGGGCTGATCACCAGTCCAACACAGGGAGGATCACCAGTCCAACACAGGGCTGATCACCAGTCCATCACAAGGCTCATCACCAGTCCATCAAAGGGAGGATCACTAGTCCATCACAGGGAGGATCACCAGTCCATCACAGGGAGGATCACTAATCCAGCACAGGTAGGATCACCAGTCCATCACAGGGCTGATCACCAGTCCATTAGAGGGAGGATCACCAGTCCATCACAAGGAGGATCACCAGTCCATGACAGGGCTCATCACCAGTCCATCACAGGTCTGATCACCAGTTCAACATAGGGCTGATCACCAGTCCATCACAGGGCTCATCACCAGTCCATCACAGGTCTGATCACCAGTCCAACACAGGTCTGATCACCAGTCCAATACAGGAAGGATCACCAGTCCATCAAAGGGAGGAACACCAGTCCATCACATGGCTGATAACCAGTCCATCACAGGGGCTATAACCAGTCCATCAAAGGGAGGATCACCAGTCCATCAAATGGAGGATAACCAGTCCAACACAGGGCTCATCACCGGTCCAACACAGAGCTGATCACCAGTCCATCACCGGGAGGATCACCAGTCCATCACAGGGCTGATCACCAGTCCAACACAGGGCTGATCACCAGTCCATCACAGGGCTCATCACCAGTCCATCACAGGAAGGATCACCAGTCCATCACAGGGAGGATCACCAGTCCATCAGAGGGAGGATCACCAGTCCATCAAAGGGAGGATCACCAGTCCAACACAGGGCTCATCACCAGTCCATCAAAGGAAGGATCACCAGTCCAACACAGGGAGGATCACCAGTCCAACACAGGGCTGATCACCAGTCCATCACAGGGCTCATCACCAGTCCATCACAGGAAGGATCACCAGTCCATCACAGGGAGGATCACCCGTCCATCACAGGGAGGATCACCAATCCATCACAGGGAGGATCACCAGTCCATCACAGGGCTGATCACCAGTCCATCAGAGGGAGGATCACCAGTCCATCACAAGGAGGATTACCAGTCCATCACAGGGCTGATCACCAGTCCATCAAAGGGAGGATCACCAGTCCATCACAGGGCTGATCACCAGTCCATCAGAGGGAGGATCCCCAGTCCATCAAAAGGAGGATCACCAGTCCATTACAGGGCTGAAAACCAGTCCATAAAAGGGAGGATCACCAATCCATCACATGGCTGATAACCAGTCCATAGAAGGGGTTATAACCAGTCCATCAAAGGGATGATCACCAGTCCATCAAAGGGAGGATCACCAGTCCATCATAGAGAGGATCACCAGTCCATCATAGGGCTGATCACCATTCCATCAGAGGGAGGATCACCAGTCCATCACAGGGAGGATCACCAGTCCATCACAGGGAGAATCACCAGTCCATCACAGGGCTGGTAACCAGCCCATCAAAGGGAGGATCACCAGTCCATCAAAGGGAGGATAACCAGTCCAACACAGGGCTCATCACCGGTCCAACACAGAGCTGATCACCAGTCCATCACCGGGAGGATCACCAGTCCATCACAGGGCTGATCACCAGTCCAACACAGTTCTGATCACCAGTCCATCACAGGGCTCATCACCAGTCCATCACAGGAAGGATCACCAGTCCATCACAGGGAGGATCACCAGTCCATCAGAGGGAGGATCACCAGTCCATCACAGGGAGGATCAACAGTCCATCACAGGAAGGATCACCAATCCATCACAGGGAGGATCACCAGTCCATCACAAGGAGGATCACCAGTCCATCACAGGGCTGATCACCAGTCCATCAAAGGAAGGATCACCAATCCATCACAGGGAGGATCACCAGTCCATCACAGGGCTCATCACCAGTCCATCACAGAAAGGATCACCAGTCCATCACAGGGAGGATCACCAGTCCATCAGAGGGAGGATCACCAGTCCATCACAGGGAGGATCAACAGTCCATCACAGGGAGGATCACCAATCCATCACAGGGAGGATCACCAGTCCATCACATGGCTGATAACCAGTCCATCACAGGGGCTATAACCAGTCCATCAAAGGGAGGATCACCAGTCCATCAAAGGGAGGATCACCAGTCCATCAAAGGGAGGATCACCAGTCCAACACAGGGCTCATCACCGGTCCAACACAGGGCTGATCACCTGTCCAACACAGGGAGGATCACCAGTCCAACACAGGGCTGATCACCAGTCCATCACAGGGCTCATCACCAGTCCATCACAGGAAGGATCACCAGTCCATCACAGGGCTGATCACCAGTCCATCAGAGGGAGGATCCCCAGTCCATCAAAAGGAGGATCACCAGTCCATCACAGGGCTGAAAACCAGTCCATAAAAGGGAGGATCACCAATCCATCACATGGCTGATAACCAGTCCCTCGAAGGGGTTATAACCAGTCCATCAAAGGGATGATCACCAGTCCATCAAAGGGAGGATCACCAGTCCATCACAGAGAGGATCACCAGTCCATCATAGGGCTGATCACCAGTCCATCAGAGGGAGGATCACCAGTCCATCACAGGGAGGATCACCAGTCCATCACAGGGAGGATCACCAGTCCATCACAGGGAGAATCACCAGTCCATCACAGGGCTGGTAACCAGCCCATCAAAGGGAGGATCACCAGTCCATCAAAGGGAGGATAACCAGTCCAACACAGGGCTCATCACCGGTCCAACACAGAGCTGATCACCAGTCCATCACCGGGAGGATCACCAGTCCATCACAGCGCTGATCACCAGTCCAACACAGGGCTGATCACCAGTCCATCACAGGGCTCATCACCAGTCCATCACAGGAAGGATAACCAGTCCATCACAGGGAGGATCACCAGTCCATCAGAGGGAGGATCACCAGTCCATCACAGGGAGGATCAACAGTCCATCACAGGGAGGATCACCAATCCATCACAGGGAGGATCACCAGTCCATCACAAGGAGGATCACCAGTCCATCACAGGGCTGATCACCAGTCCATCAAAGGAAGGATCACCAATCCATCACAGGGAGGATCACCAGTCCATCACAGGGCTGATCACCAGTCCATCAGAGGGAGGATCATCAGTCCATCACAGGGAGGATCACCAGTCCATCGAGGGCTGATCACCAGTCCATCAAAGGGAGGATCACCAGTCCATCACATGGCTGATAACCAGTCCATCACAGGGGCTATAACCAGTCCATCAAAGGGAGGATCACCAGTCCATCAAAGGGAGGATCACCAGTCCATCACAGGGCTGGTAACCAGCCCATCAAAGGGAGGATCACCAGTCCATCAAAGGGAGGATCACCAGTCCAACACAGGGCTCATCACCGGTCCAACACAGGGCTGATCACCTGTCCAACACAGGGAGGATCACCAGTCCAACACAGGGCTGATCACCAGTCCATCACAGGGCTCATCACCAGTCCATCACAGGAAGGATCACCAGTCCATCACAGGGAGGATCACCCGTCCATCACAGTGAGGATCACCAATCCATCACAGGGACGATCACCAGTCCATCACAGGGAGGATCACCAGTCCAACACAGGGCTGATCACCAGTCCATCACAGGGCTCATCACCAGTCCATCAAAGAAAGGATCACCAGTCCATCACAGGGAGGATCACCAGTCCATCAGAGGGAGGATCACCAGTCCATCACAGGGAGGATCAACAGTCCATCACAGGGAGGATCACCAATCCATCACAGGGAGGATCACCAGTCCATCACATGGCTGATAACCAGTCCATCACAGGGGCTATAACCAGTCCATCAAAGGGAGGATCACCAGTCCATCACATGGCTGATAACCAGTCCATCACAGGGGCTATAACCAGTCCATCAAAGGGAGGATCACCAGTCCATCAAAGGGAGGATCACCAGTCCATCACAGCGCTGGTAACCAGCCCATCAAAGGGAGGATCACCAGTCCATCAAAGGGAGGATCACCAGTCCAACACAGGGCTCATCACCGGTCCAACACAGGGCTGATCACCAGTCCAACACAGGGAGGATCACCAGTCTAACACAGGGCTGATCACCAGTCCATCACAGGGAGGATCACCAGTCCATCACAGGGAGGATCACCAATCCAGCACAGGGAGGATCACCAGTCCATCACAGGGCTGATCACCAGTCCATCAAAGGGAGGATCACCAGTCCATCACATGGCTGATAACCAGTCCATCACAGGGGCTATAACCAGTCCATCAAAGGGAGGATCACCAGTCCATCAAAGGGAGGATCACCAGTCCATCACAGGGAGGATCACCAATCCAGCACAGGGAGGATCACCAGTCCAACACAGGGAGGATCACCAGTCCAACACAGGGCTGATCACCAGTCCATCACAGGGCTCATCACCAGTCCATCACAGGAAGGATCACCAGTCCATGACAGGGCTCATCACCAGTCCATCACAGGTCTGATCACCAGTTCAACATAGGGCTGATCACCAGTCCATCACAGGGCTCATCACCAGTCCATCACAGGTCTGATCACCAGTCCAACACAGGTCTGATCACCAGTCCAATACAGGAAGGATCACCAGTCCATCAAAGGGAGGATCACCAGTCCATCACATGGCTGATAACCAGTCCATCACAGGGGCTATAACCAGTCCTTCAAAGGGAGGATCACCAGTCCATCAAAGGGAGGATCACCAGTCCATCACAGGGCTGGTAACCAGCCCATCAAAGGGAGGATCACCAGTCCATCAAAGGGAGGATCACCAGTCCAACAAAGGGCTCATCACCGGTCAAACATAGGGCTGATCACCAGTCCAACACAGGGAGGATCACCAGTCCAACACAGGGCTGATCACCAGTCCATCACAAGGCTCATCACCAGTCCATCAAAGGGAGGATCACTAGTCCATCACAGGGAGGATCACCAGTCCATCACAGGGAGGATCACTAATCCAGCACAGGTAGGATCACCAGTCCATCACAGGGCTGATCACCAGTCCATTAGAGGGAGGATCACCAGTCCATCACAAGGAGGATCACCAGTCCATGACAGGGCTCATCACCAGTCCATCACAGGTCTGATCACCAGTTCAACATAGGGCTGATCACCAGTCCATCACAGGGCTCATCACCAGTCCATCACAGGTCTGATCACCAGTCCAACACAGGTCTGATCACCAGTCCAATACAGGAAGGATCACCAGTCCATCAAAGGGAGGAACACCAGTCCATCACATGGCTGATAACCAGTCCATCACAGGGGCTATAACCAGTCCATCAAAGGGAGGATCACCAGTCCATCAAATGGAGGATAACCAGTCCAACACAGGGCTCATCACCGGTCCAACACAGAGCTGATCACCAGTCCATCACCGGGAGGATCACCAGTCCATCACAGGGCTGATCACCAGTCCAACACAGGGCTGATCACCAGTCCATCACAGGGCTCATCACCAGTCCATCACAGGAAGGATCACCAGTCCATCACAGGGAGGATCACCAGTCCATCAGAGGGAGGATCACCAGTCCATCAAAGGGAGGATCACCAGTCCAACACAGGGCTCATCACCAGTCCATCAAAGGAAGGATCACCAGTCCAACACAGGGAGGATCACCAGTCCAACACAGGGCTGATCACCAGTCCATCACAGGGCTCATCACCAGTCCATCACAGGAAGGATCACCAGTCCATCACAGGGAGGATCACCCGTCCATCACAGGGAGGATCACCAATCCATCACAGGGAGGATCACCAGTCCATCACAGGGCTGATCACCAGTCCATCAGAGGGAGGATCACCAGTCCATCACAAGGAGGATTACCAGTCCATCACAGGGCTGATCACCAGTCCATCAAAGGGAGGATCACCAGTCCATCACAGGGCTGATCACCAGTCCATCAGAGGGAGGATCCCCAGTCCATCAAAAGGAGGATCACCAGTCCATTACAGGGCTGAAAACCAGTCCATAAAAGGGAGGATCACCAATCCATCACATGGCTGATAACCAGTCCATAGAAGGGGTTATAACCAGTCCATCAAAGGGATGATCACCAGTCCATCAAAGGGAGGATCACCAGTCCATCATAGAGAGGATCACCAGTCCATCATAGGGCTGATCACCATTCCATCAGAGGGAGGATCACCAGTCCATCACAGGGAGGATCACCAGTCCATCACAGGGAGAATCACCAGTCCATCACAGGGCTGGTAACCAGCCCATCAAAGGGAGGATCACCAGTCCATCAAAGGGAGGATAACCAGTCCAACACAGGGCTCATCACCGGTCCAACACAGAGCTGATCACCAGTCCATCACCGGGAGGATCACCAGTCCATCACAGGGCTGATCACCAGTCCAACACAGTTCTGATCACCAGTCCATCACAGGGCTCATCACCAGTCCATCACAGGAAGGATCACCAGTCCATCACAGGGAGGATCACCAGTCCATCAGAGGGAGGATCACCAGTCCATCACAGGGAGGATCAACAGTCCATCACAGGAAGGATCACCAATCCATCACAGGGAGGATCACCAGTCCATCACAAGGAGGATCACCAGTCCATCACAGGGCTGATCACCAGTCCATCAAAGGAAGGATCACCAATCCATCACAGGGAGGATCACCAGTCCATCACAGGGCTCATCACCAGTCCATCACAGAAAGGATCACCAGTCCATCACAGGGAGGATCACCAGTCCATCAGAGGGAGGATCACCAGTCCATCACAGGGAGGATCAACAGTCCATCACAGGGAGGATCACCAATCCATCACAGGGAGGATCACCAGTCCATCACATGGCTGATAACCAGTCCATCACAGGGGCTATAACCAGTCCATCAAAGGGAGGATCACCAGTCCATCAAAGGGAGGATCACCAGTCCATCACAGCGCTGGTAACCAGCCCATCAAAGGGAGGATCACCAGTCCATCAAAGGGAGGATCACCAGTCCATCAGAGGGAGGATCACCAATCCATCACAGGGAGGATCACCAGTCCATCACATGGCTGATAACCAGTCCATCACAGGGGCTATAACCAGTCCATCACAGGGACGATCACCAGTCCATCACAGGGAGGATCACCAGTCCAACAGAGGGCTGATCACCAGTCCATCACAGGGCTCATCACCAGTCCATCACAGAAAGGATCACCAGTCCATCACAGGGAGGATCACCAGTCCATCAGAGGGAGGATCACCAGTCCATCACAGGGAGGATCAACAGTCCATCACAGGGAGGATCACCAATCCATCACAGGGAGGATCACCAGTCCATCACAGGGCTGATCACCAGTCCATCAGAGGGAGGATCACCAATCCATCACAGGGAGGATCACCAGTCCATGACAGGGCTCATCACCAGTCCATCACAGGTCTGATCACCAGTCCAACATAGGGCTGATCACCAGTCCATCACAGGGCTCATCACCAGTCCATCACAGGTCTGATCACCAGTCCAACACAGGGAGGATCACCAGTCCATCACAGGGAGGATCACCAGTCCAATACAGGGAGGATCACCAGTCCATCACAGGGCTGATCACCAGTCCATCACAGGGAGGATCACTAGTCCATCACAGGGAGGATCACCAATCTAGCACAGGGAGGATCACCAGTCCATCACAGGGCTGATAACCAGCCCATCAAAGGGAGGATCACCAGTGCAACACAGGGCTCATCACCGGTCCAACACAGTGCTGATCACCAGTCCAACACAGGGAGGATCACCAGTCTAACACAGGGCTGATCACCAGTCCATCACCGGGAGGATCAACAGTCCATCACAGGGCTGATCACCAGTCCATCAGAGGGAGGATCACCAGTCCATCAAAGGGAGGATAACCAGTCCAACACAGGGCTCATCACCGGTCCAACACAGAGCTGATCACCAGTCCATCACCGGGAGGATCACCAGTCCATCACAGGGCTGATCACCAGTCCAACACAGGGCTGATCACCAGTCCATCACAGGGCTCATCACCAGTCCATCACAGGAAGGATCACCAGTCCATCACAGGGAGGATCACCAGTCCATCAGAGGGAGGATCACCAGTCCATCACAGGGAGGATCAACAGTCCATCACAGGGAGGATCACCAATCCATCACAGGGAGGATCACCAGTCCATCACAAGGAGGATCACCAGTCCATCACAGGGCTGATCACCAGTCCATCAAAGGAAGGATCACCAATCCATCACAGGGAGGATCACCAGTCCATCACAGGGCTGATCACCAGTCCATCAGAGGGAGGATCATCAGTCCATCACAGGGAGGATCACCAGTCCATCGAGGGCTGATCACCAGTCCATCAAAGGGAGGATCACCAGTCCATCACATGGCTGATAACCAGTCCATCGAAGGGGTTATAACCAGTCCATCAAAGGGATGATCACCAGTCCATCAAAGGGAGGATCACCAGTCCATCACAGAGAGGATCACCAGTCCATCATAGGGCTGATCACCAGTCCATCAGAGGGAGGATCACCAGTCCATCACAGGGAGGATCACCAGTCCATCACAGTGCTGATCACCAGTCCATCACAGGGAGGATCACCAGTCCATCACAGGGAGGATCACGAATCCAGCACAGGGAGGATCACCAGTCCATCACAGGGCTGATCACCAGTCCATCAGAGGGAGGATCACCAGTCCATAACAAGGAGGATCATCAGTCCATCACAGGGCTGATCACCAGTCCATCAAAGGGAGGATCACCAGTCCATCACATGGCTGATAACCAGTCCATCAAAGGGGCTATAACCAGTCCATCAAAGAGAGGATCACCAGTCCATCAAAGGGAGGATCACCAGTCCATCACAGGGCTGATAACCAGCCCATCAAAGGGAGGATCACCAGTCCAACACAGGGCTCATCACCGGTCCAACACAGGGCTGATCACCAGTCCAACACAGAGAGGATCACCAGTCTAACACAGGGCTGATCACCAGTCCATCACCGGGAGGATCACCAGTCCATCGATGGGCTGATCACCAGTCCATCACAGGTCTGATCACCAGTCCATAACAGGGCTGATCACCAGTCCATCACAGGGCTGATCACCAGTCCATCACAGGGAGGATCACTAGTCCATCACAGGGAGGATCACGAATCCAGCACAGGGAGGATCACCAGTCCATCACAGGGCTGATCACCAGTCCATCAGAGGGAGGATCACCAGTCCATAACAAGGAGGATCATCAGTCCATCACAGGGCTGATCACCAGTCCATCAAAGGGAGGATCACCAGTCCATCACATGGCTGATAACCAGTCCATCAAAGGGGCTATAACCAGTCCATCAAAGAGAGGATCACCAGTCCATCAAAGGGAGGATCACCAGTCCATCACAGGGCTGATAACCAGCCCATCAAAGGGAGGATCACCAGTCCAACACAGGGCTCATCACCGGTCCAACACAGGGCTGATCACCAGTCCAACACAGAGAGGATCACCAGTCTAACACAGGGCTGATCACCAGTCCATCACCGGGAGGATCACCAGTCCATCGATGGGCTGATCACCAGTCCATCACAGGTCTGATCACCAGTCCATAACAGGGCTGATCACCAGTCCATCACAGGGAGGATCACCAGTCCATCACAGGGAGGATCACCAATCCATCACAGGGAGGATCACCAGTTCATCACAGGGCTGATCACCAGTCCATCAGAAGGAGGATCACCAATCCATCACAGGGAGGATCACCAGTCCATGAAAGGGCTCATCACCAGTCCATCACAGGTCTGATCACCAGTCCAACATAGGGCTGATCACCAGTCCATCACAGGGCTCATCACCAGTCCATCACAGGTCTGATCACCAGTCCAACACAGGGAGGATCACCAGTCCATCACAGGGAGGATCACCAGTCCAATACAGGAAGGATCACCAGTCCATCACAGGGCTGATCACCAGTCCATCACAGGGAGGATCACTAGTCCATCACAGGGAGGATCACCAATCTAGCACAGGGAGGATCACCAGTCCATCACAGGGCTGATAACCAGCCCATCAAAGGGAGGATCACCAGTGCAACACAGGGCTCATCACCGGTCCAACACAGTAATGATCACCAGTCCAACACAGGGAGGATCACCAGTCTAACACAGGGCTGATCACCAGTCCATCACCGGGAGGATCAACAGTCCATCACCGGGCTGATCACCAGTCCATCACAGGGAGGATCACCAGTCCATCAGAGGAAGGATCACCAGTCCATCACAGGGAGGATCACCAGTCCATCACAGGGCTGATCACCAGTCCATCACAGGGAGGATCACCAGTCCATCACAGGGCTGATCACCAATCCAGCACAGGGAGGATCACCAGTCCAACACAGGGCTGATCACCAGTCCATCACAGTGCTCATCACCAGTCCATCACAGAAAGGATCACCAGTCCATCACAGGTCTGATCACCAGTCCAACACAGGGAGGATCACCAGTCCATCACAGGGAGGATCACCAGTCCAATACAGGAAGGATCACCAGTCCATCACAGGGCTGATCACCAGTCCATCACAGGGAGGATCACTAGTCCATCACAGGGCTGATCACCAGTCCATCAAAGGGAGGATCACCAGTCCATCACAGGGCTGATCACCAGTCCATCAGAGGGAGGATCCCCAGTCCATCAAAAGGAGGATCACCAGTCCATCACAGGGCTGAAAACCAGTCCATAAAAGGGAGGATCACCAATCCATCACATGGCTGATAACCAGTCCCTCGAAGGGGTTATAACCAGTCCATCAAAGGGATGATCACCAGTCCATCAAAGGGAGGATCACCAGTCCATCACAGAGAGGATCACCAGTCCATCATAGGGCTGATCACCAGTCCATCAGAGGGAGGATCACCAGTCCATCACAGGGAGGATCACCAGTCCATCACAGGGAGGATCACCAGTCCATCACAGGGAGAATCACCAGTCCATCACAGGGCTGGTAACCAGCCCATCAAAGGGAGGATCACCAGTCCATCAAAGGGAGGATAACCAGTCCAACACAGGGCTCATCACCGGTCCAACACAGAGCTGATCACCAGTCCATCACCGGGAGGATCACCAGTCCATCACAGCGCTGATCACCAGTCCAACACAGGGCTGATCACCAGTCCATCACAGGGCTCATCACCAGTCCATCACAGGAAGGATAACCAGTCCATCACAGGGAGGATCACCAGTCCATCAGAGGGAGGATCACCAGTCCATCACAGGGAGGATCAACAGTCCATCACAGGGAGGATCACCAATCCATCACAGGGAGGATCACCAGTCCATCACAAGGAGGATCACCAGTCCATCACAGGGCTGATCACCAGTCCATCAAAGGAAGGATCACCAATCCATCACAGGGAGGATCACCAGTCCATCACAGGGCTGATCACCAGTCCATCAGAGGGAGGATCATCAGTCCATCACAGGGAGGATCACCAGTCCATCGAGGGCTGATCACCAGTCCATCAAAGGGAGGATCACCAGTCCATCACATGGCTGATAACCAGTCCATCACAGGGGCTATAACCAGTCCATCAAAGGGAGGATCACCAGTCCATCAAAGGGAGGATCACCAGTCCATCACAGGGCTGGTAACCAGCCCATCAAAGGGAGGATCACCAGTCCATCAAAGGGAGGATCACCAGTCCAACACAGGGCTCATCACCGGTCCAACACAGGGCTGATCACCTGTCCAACACAGGGAGGATCACCAGTCCAACACAGGGCTGATCACCAGTCCATCACAGGGCTCATCACCAGTCCATCACAGGAAGGATCACCAGTCCATCACAGGGAGGATCACCCGTCCATCACAGTGAGGATCACCAATCCATCACAGGGACGATCACCAGTCCATCACAGGGAGGATCACCAGTCCAACACAGGGCTGATCACCAGTCCATCACAGGGCTCATCACCAGTCCATCAAAGAAAGGATCACCAGTCCATCACAGGGCTGATCACCAGTCCATCAAAGGAAGGATCACCAATCCATCACAGGGAGGATCACCAGTCCATCACAGGGCTGATCACCAGTCCATCAGAGGGAGGATCATCAGTCCATCACAGGGAGGATCACCAGTCCATCGAGGGCTGATCACCAGTCCATCAAAGGGAGGATCACCAGTCCATCACATGGCTGATAACCAGTCCATCACAGGGGCTATAACCAGTCCATCAAAGGGAGGATCACCAGTCCATCAAAGGGAGGATCACCAGTCCATCACAGGGCTGGTAACCAGCCCATCAAAGGGAGGATCACCAGTCCATCAAAGGGAGGATCACCAGTCCAACACAGGGCTCATCACCGGTCCAACACAGGGCTGATCACCTGTCCAACACAGGGAGGATCACCAGTCCAACACAGGGCTGATCACCAGTCCATCACAGGGCTCATCACCAGTCCATCACAGGAAGGATCACCAGTCCATCACAGGGAGGATCACCCGTCCATCACAGTGAGGATCACCAATCCATCACAGGGACGATCACCAGTCCATCACAGGGAGGATCACCAGTCCAACACAGGGCTGATCACCAGTCCATCACAGGGCTCATCACCAGTCCATCAAAGAAAGGATCACCAGTCCATCACAGGGAGGATCACCAGTCCATCAGAGGGAGGATCACCAGTCCATCACAGGGAGGATCAACAGTCCATCACAGGGAGGATCACCAATCCATCACAGGGAGGATCACCAGTCCATCACATGGCTGATAACCAGTCCATCACAGGGGCTATAACCAGTCCATCAAAGGGAGGATCACCAGTCCATCACATGGCTGATAACCAGTCCATCACAGGGGCTATAACCAGTCCATCAAAGGGAGGATCACCAGTCCATCAAAGGGAGGATCACCAGTCCATCACAGCGCTGGTAACCAGCCCATCAAAGGGAGGATCACCAGTCCATCAAAGGGAGGATCACCAGTCCAACACAGGGCTCATCACCGGTCCAACACAGGGCTGATCACCAGTCCAACACAGGGAGGATCACCAGTCTAACACAGGGCTGATCACCAGTCCATCACAGGGAGGATCACCAGTCCATCACAGGGAGGATCACCAATCCAGCACAGGGAGGATCACCAGTCCATCACAGGGCTGATCACCAGTCCATCACAGGGCTGATCACCAGTCCATCAAATGGAGGATTACCAGTCCATCACATGGCTGATCACCAGTCCATCACAGTGCTCATCAGCAGTCCATCACAGAAAGGATCACCAGTCCATCACAGGGAGGATCACCAGTCCATCAGAGGGAGGATCACCAGTCCATCACAGGGAGGATCAACAGTCCATCACAGGGAGGATCACCAATCCATCACAGGGAGGATCACCAGTCCATCACATGGCTGATAACCAGTCCATCACAGGGGCTATAACCAGTCCATCACAGGGACGATCACCAGTCCATCACAGGGAGGATCACCAGTCCAACACAGGGCTGATCACCAGTCCATCACAGGGCTCATCACCAGTCCATCACAGAAAGGATAACCAGTACATCACAGGGAGGATCACCAGTCCATCAGAGGGAGGATCACCAGTCCATCACAGGGAGGATCAACAGTCCATCACAGGGAGGATCACCAATCCATCACAGGGAGGATCACCAGTCCATCACATGGCTGATAACCAGTCCATCACAGGGGCTATAACCAGTCCATCAAAGGGAGGATCACCAGTCCATCAAAGGGAGGATCACCAGTCCATCACAGCGCTGGTAACCAGCCCATCAAAGGGAGGATCACCAGTCCATCAAAGGGAGGACCACCAGTCCAACAAAGGGCTCATCACCGGTCCAACACAGGGCTGATCACCAGTCCATCACATGGCTGATAACCAGTCCATCACAGGGGCTATAACCAGTCCATCAAAGGGAGGATCACCAGTCCATCAAAGGGAGGGTCACCAGTCCATCACCGGGAGGATCACCAGTCCATCGATGGGCTGATCACCAGTCCATCACAGGTCTGATCACCAGTCCATAACAGGGCTGATCACCAGTCCATCACAGGGAGGATCACCAGTCCATCACAGGGAGGATCACCAATCCATCACAGGGAGGATCACCAGTCCATCACAGGGCTGATCACCAGTCCATCAGAGGGAGGATCACCAATCCATCACAGGGAGGATCACCAGTCCATGACAGGGCTCATCACCAGTCCATCACAGGTCTGATCACCAGTCCAACATAGGGCTGATCACCAGTCCATCACAGGGCTCATCACCAGTCCATCACAGGTCTGATCACCAGTCCCACACAGGGAGGATCACCAGTCCATCACAGGGAGGATCACCAGTCCAATACAGGAAGGATCACCAATTCATTACAGGGAGGATCACCAGTCCATCACAGGGCTCATCACCAGTCCATCACAGGGCTCATCACCAGTCCATCACAGGAAGGATCACCAGTCCATCACAGGGAGGATCACCAGTCCATCAGAGGGAGGATCACCAGTCCATCACAGGGAGGATCAACAGTCCATCACAGGGAGGATCACCAATCCATCACAGGGAGGATCACCAGTCCATCACAAGGAGGATCACCAGTCCATCACAGGGCTGATCACCAGTCCATCAGAGGGAGGATCATCAGTCCATCACAGGGAGGATCACCAGTCCATCGAGGGCTGATCACCAGTCCATCAGAGGGAGGATCACCAGTCCATCACAGGGAGGATGACCAGTCCATCACAGGGCTGATCACCAGTCCATCACAGGGAGGATCACCAGTCCATCACAGGGAGGATCACCAATCCATCACAGGGAGGATCACCAGTCCATCACAGGCCTGATCACCAGTCCATCAGAGGGAGGATCACCAGTCCATCACAAGGAGGATCACCTCCATCACAGGGCTGATCACCAGTCCATCAAAGGGAGGATCACCAGTCCATCACATGGCTGATAACCAGTCCATCAAAGGGACTATAACCAGTCCATCAAAGGGATGATCACCAGTACATCAAAGGGAGGATCAACCGTCCATCACAGGGCTGATAACCAGCCCATCAAAGGGAGGATCACCAGTCCGTCAAAGGGAGGATCACCAGTCCATCACAGGGCTGATCACCAGTCCATCACAGGTCTGTTAACCAGTCCAACACAAGGCTGATCACCAGTCCATCACAGGGCTCATCACCAGTCCATCACAGGAAGGATCACCAATTCATTACAGGGAGGATCACCAGTCCATCACAGGGCTCATCACCAGTCCATCACAGGGCTCATCACCAGTCCATCACAGGAAGGATCACCAGTCCATCACAGGGAGGATCACCAGTCCATCAGAGGGAGGATCACCAGTCCATCACAGGGAGGATCAACAGTCCATCACAGGGAGGATCACCAATCCATCACAGGGAGGATCACCAGTCCATCACAAGGAGGATCAAAAGTCCATCACCGGGCTGATCACCAGTCCATCAAAGGGAGGATCACCAATCCATCACAGGGAGGATCACCAGTCCATCACAGGGCTGATCACCAGTCCATCAGAGGGAGGATCATCAGTCCATCACAGGGAGGATCACCAGTCCATCACAGGGCTGATCACCAGTCCATCAAAGGGAGGATCACCAGTCCATCACATGGCTGATAACCAGTCCATCACAGGGGCTATAACCAGTCCATCAAAGGGAGGATCACCAGTCCATCAAAGGGAGGACCACCAGTCCATCACAGGGCTGGTAACCAGCCCATCAAAGGGAGGATCACCAGTCCATCAAAGGGAGGATCACCAGTCCAACACAGGGCTCATCACCGGTCCAACACAGGGCTGATCACCAGTCCAACACAGGGAGGATCACCAGTCCAACACAGGGCTGATCACCAGTCCATCACAGGGCTCATCACCAGTCCATCACAGGAAGGATCACCAGTCCATCACAGGGAGGATCACCCGTCCATCACAGGGAGGATCACCAATCCATCACAGGGAGGATCACCAGTCCATCACAGGGATGATCACCAGTCCATCAGACGGAGGATCACCAGTCCATCACAAGGAGGATTACCAGTCCATCACAGGGCTCATCACCAGTCCATCAAAGGGAGGATCACCAGTCCATCACAGAGAGGATCACCAGTCCATCATAGGGCTGATCACCAGTCCATCAGAGGGAGGATCACCAGTCCATCACAGGGAGGATCACCAGTCCATCACAGGGCTGATCACCAGTCCATCACAGGGAGGATCACCAGTCCATCACAGGGAGGATCACCAATCCATCACAGGGAGGATCACCAGTCCATCACAGGCCTGATCACCAGTCCATCAGAGGGAGGATCACCAGTCCATCACAAGGAGGATCACCTCCATCACAGGGCTGATCACCAGTCCATCAAAGGGAGGATCACCAGTCCATCACATGGCTGATAACCAGTCCATCAAAGGGGCTATAACCAGTCCATCAAAGGGATGATCACCAGTACATCAAAGGGAGGATCAACCGTCCATCACAGGGCTGATCACCAGTCCATCAAAGGAAGGATCACCAATCCATCACAGGGAGGATCACCAGTCCATCACAGGGCTGATCACCAGTCCATCAGAGGGAGGATCATCAGTCCATCACAGGGAGGATCACCAGTCCATCGAGGGCTGATCACCAGTCCATCAAAGGGAGGATCACCAGTCCATCACATGGCTGATAACCAGTCCATCACAGGGGCTATAACCAGTCCATCAAAGGGAGGATCACCAGTCCATCAAAGGGAGGATCACCAGTCCATCACAGGGCTGGTAACCAGCCCATCAAAGGGAGGATCACCAGTCCATCAAAGGGAGGATCACCAGTCCAACACAGGGCTCATCACCGGTCCAACACAGGGCTGATCACCTGTCCAACACAGGGAGGATCACCAGTCCAACACAGGGCTGATCACCAGTCCATCACAGGGCTCATCACCAGTCCATCACAGGAAGGATCACCAGTCCATCACAGGGAGGATCACCCGTCCATCACAGTGAGGATCACCAATCCATCACAGGGAGGATCACCAGTCCATCACAGGGCTGATCACCAGTCCATCAGAGGGAGGATCACCAGTCCATCACAAGGAGGATTACCAGTCCATCACAGGGCTGATCACCAGTCCATCAAAGGGAGGATCACCAGTCCATCACAGGGCTGATCACCAGTCCATCAGAGGGAGGATCCCCAGTCCATCAAAAGGAGGATCACCAGTCCATCACAGGGCTGAAAACCAGTCCATAAAAGGGAGGATCACCAATCCATCACTTGGCTGATAACCAGTCCATCGAAGGGGTTATAACCAGTCCATCAAAGGGATGATCACCAGTCCATCAAAGGGAGGATCACCAGTCCATCACAGAGAGGATCACCTGTCCATCATAGGGCTGATCACCATTCCATCAGAGGGAGGATCACCAGTCCATCACAGGGAGGATCACCAGTCCATCACAGGGAGGATCACCAATCCATCACAGGGAGGATCACCAGTCCATCACAGGGCTGATCACCAGTCCATCAGAGGGAGGATCACCAATCCATCACAGGGAGGATCACCAGTCCATGACAGGGCTCATCACCAGTCCATCACAGGTCTGATCACCAGTCCAACATAGGGCTGATCACCAGTCCATCACAGGGCTCATCACCAGTCCATCACAGGTCTGATCACCAGTCCAACACAGGGAGGATCACCAGTCCATCACAAGGAGGATCACCAGTCCAATACAGGAAGGATCACCAGTCCATCACAGGGCTGATCACCAGTCCATCACAGGGAGGATCACTAGTCCATCACAGGGCTGATCACCAGTCCATCAAAGGGAGGATCACCAGTCCATCACAGGGCTGAAAACCAGTCCATAAAAGGGAGGATCACCAATCCATCACATGGCTGATAACCAGTCCATCGAAGGGGTTATAACCAGTCCATCAAAGGGATGATCACCAGTCCATCAAAGGGAGGATCACCAGTCCATCACAGAGAGGATCACCAGTCCATCATAGGGCTGATCACCAGTCCATCAGAGGGAGGATCACCAGTCCATCACAGGGAGGATCACCAGTCCATCACAGTGCTGATCACCAGTCCATCACAGGGAGGATCACCAGTCCATCACAGGGAGGATCACGAATCCAGCACAGGGAGGATCACCAGTCCATCACAGGGCTGATCACCAGTCCATCAGAGGGAGGATCACCAGTCCATAACAAGGAGGATCATCAGTCCATCACAGGGCTGATCACCAGTCCATCAAAGGGAGGATCACCAGTCCATCACATGGCTGATAACCAGTCCATCAAAGGGGCTATAACCAGTCCATCAAAGAGAGGATCACCAGTCCATCAAAGGGAGGATCACCAGTCCATCACAGGGCTGATAACCAGCCCATCAAAGGGAGGATCACCAGTCCAACACAGGGCTCATCACCGGTCCAACACAGGGCTGATCACCAGTCCAACACAGAGAGGATCACCAGTCTAACACAGGGCTGATCACCAGTCCATCACCGGGAGGATCACCAGTCCATCGATGGGCTGATCACCAGTCCATCACAGGTCTGATCACCAGTCCATAACAGGGCTGATCACCAGTCCATCACAGGGAGGATCACCAGTCCATCACAGGGAGGATCACCAATCCATCACAGGGAGGATCACCAGTCCATCACAGGGCTGATCACCAGTCCATCAGAAGGAGGATCACCAATCCATCACAGGGAGGATCACCAGTCCATGAAAGGGCTCATCACCAGTCCATCACAGGTCTGATCACCAGTCCAACATAGGGCTGATCACCAGTCCATCACAGGGCTCATCACCAGTCCATCACAGGTCTGATCACCAGTCCAACACAGGGAGGATCACCAGTCCATCACAGGGAGGATCACCAGTCCAATACAGGAAGGATCACCAGTCCATCACAGGGCTGATCACCAGTCCATCACAGGGAGGATCACTAGTCCATCACAGGGAGGATCACCAATCTAGCACAGGGAGGATCACCAGTCCATCACAGGGCTGATAACCAGCCCATCAAAGGGAGGATCACCAGTGCAACACAGGGCTCATCACCGGTCCAACACAGTAATGATCACCAATCCATCACAGGGAGGATCACCAGTCCATCACAGGGATGATCACCAGTCCATCAGACGGAGGATCACCAGTCCATCACAAGGAGGATTACCAGTCCATCACAGGGCTCATCACCAGTCCATCAAAGGGAGGATCACCAGTCCATCACAGAGAGGATCACCAGTCCATCATAGGGCTGATCACCAGTCCATCAGAGGGAGGATCACCAGTCCATCACAGGGAGGATCACCAGTCCATCACAGGGCTGATCACCAGTCCATCACAGGGAGGATCACCAGTCCATCACAGGGAGGATCACCAATCCATCACAGGGAGGATCACCAGTCCATCACAGGCCTGATCACCAGTCCATCAGAGGGAGGATCACCAGTCCATCACAAGGAGGATCACCTCCATCACAGGGCTGATCACCAGTCCATCAAAGGGAGGATCACCAGTCCATCACATGGCTGATAACCAGTCCATCAAAGGGGCTATAACCAGTCCATCAAAGGGATGATCACCAGTACATCAAAGGGAGGATCAACCGTCCATCACAGGGCTGATCACCAGTCCATCAAAGGAAGGATCACCAATCCATCACAGGGAGGATCACCAGTCCATCACAGGGCTGATCACCAGTCCAT
This sequence comes from Pleuronectes platessa, assembly GCF_947347685.1. NCBI lineage: Eukaryota > Metazoa > Chordata > Actinopteri > Pleuronectiformes > Pleuronectidae > Pleuronectes > Pleuronectes platessa. Next base: position 35,394 of record NW_026518870.1, on the reverse strand, counting down.
CAGAGGGAGGATCATCAGTCCATCACAGGGAGGATCACCAGTCCATCGAGGGCTGATCACCAGTCCATCAAAGGGAGGATCACCAGTCCATCACATGGCTGATAACCAGTCCATCACAGGGGCTATAACCAGTCCATCAAAGGGAGGATCACCAGTCCATCAAAGGGAGGATCACCAGTCCATCACAGGGCTGGTAACCAGCCCATCAAAGGGAGGATCACCAGTCCATCAAAGGGAGGATCACCAGTCCAACACAGGGCTCATCACCGGTCCAACACAGGGCTGATCACCTGTCCAACACAGGGAGGATCACCAGTCCAACACAGGGCTGATCACCAGTCCATCACAGGGCTCATCACCAGTCCATCACAGGAAGGATCACCAGTCCATCACAGGGAGGATCACCCGTCCATCACAGTGAGGATCACCAATCCATCACAGGGAGGATCACCAGTCCATCACAGGGCTGATCACCAGTCCATCAGAGGGAGGATCACCAGTCCATCACAAGGAGGATTACCAGTCCATCACAGGGCTGATCACCAGTCCATCAAAGGGAGGATCACCAGTCCATCACAGGGCTGATCACCAGTCCATCAGAGGGAGGATCCCCAGTCCATCAAAAGGAGGATCACCAGTCCATCACAGGGCTGAAAACCAGTCCATAAAAGGGAGGATCACCAATCCATCACTTGGCTGATAACCAGTCCATCGAAGGGGTTATAACCAGTCCATCAAAGGGATGATCACCAGTCCATCAAAGGGAGGATCACCAGTCCATCACAGAGAGGATCACCTGTCCATCATAGGGCTGATCACCATTCCATCAGAGGGAGGATCACCAGTCCATCACAGGGAGGATCACCAGTCCATCACAGGGAGGATCACCAATCCATCACAGGGAGGATCACCAGTCCATCACAGGGCTGATCACCAGTCCATCAGAGGGAGGATCACCAATCCATCACAGGGAGGATCACCAGTCCATGACAGGGCTCATCACCAGTCCATCACAGGTCTGATCACCAGTCCAACATAGGGCTGATCACCAGTCCATCACAGGGCTCATCACCAGTCCATCACAGGTCTGATCACCAGTCCAACACAGGGAGGATCACCAGTCCATCACAAGGAGGATCACCAGTCCAATACAGGAAGGATCACCAGTCCATCACAGGGCTGATCACCAGTCCATCACAGGGAGGATCACTAGTCCATCACAGGGCTGATCACCAGTCCATCAAAGGGAGGATCACCAGTCCATCACAGGGCTGAAAACCAGTCCATAAAAGGGAGGATCACCAATCCATCACATGGCTGATAACCAGTCCATCGAAGGGGTTATAACCAGTCCATCAAAGGGATGATCACCAGTCCATCAAAGGGAGGATCACCAGTCCATCACAGAGAGGATCACCAGTCCATCATAGGGCTGATCACCAGTCCATCAGAGGGAGGATCACCAGTCCATCACAGGGAGGATCACCAGTCCATCACAGTGCTGATCACCAGTCCATCACAGGGAGGATCACCAGTCCATCACAGGGAGGATCACGAATCCAGCACAGGGAGGATCACCAGTCCATCACAGGGCTGATCACCAGTCCATCAGAGGGAGGATCACCAGTCCATAACAAGGAGGATCATCAGTCCATCACAGGGCTGATCACCAGTCCATCAAAGGGAGGATCACCAGTCCATCACATGGCTGATAACCAGTCCATCAAAGGGGCTATAACCAGTCCATCAAAGAGAGGATCACCAGTCCATCAAAGGGAGGATCACCAGTCCATCACAGGGCTGATAACCAGCCCATCAAAGGGAGGATCACCAGTCCAACACAGGGCTCATCACCGGTCCAACACAGGGCTGATCACCAGTCCAACACAGAGAGGATCACCAGTCTAACACAGGGCTGATCACCAGTCCATCACCGGGAGGATCACCAGTCCATCGATGGGCTGATCACCAGTCCATCACAGGTCTGATCACCAGTCCATAACAGGGCTGATCACCAGTCCATCACAGGGAGGATCACCAGTCCATCACAGGGAGGATCACCAATCCATCACAGGGAGGATCACCAGTCCATCACAGGGCTGATCACCAGTCCATCAGAAGGAGGATCACCAATCCATCACAGGGAGGATCACCAGTCCATGAAAGGGCTCATCACCAGTCCATCACAGGTCTGATCACCAGTCCAACATAGGGCTGATCACCAGTCCATCACAGGGCTCATCACCAGTCCATCACAGGTCTGATCACCAGTCCAACACAGGGAGGATCACCAGTCCATCACAGGGAGGATCACCAGTCCAATACAGGAAGGATCACCAGTCCATCACAGGGCTGATCACCAGTCCATCACAGGGAGGATCACTAGTCCATCACAGGGAGGATCACCAATCTAGCACAGGGAGGATCACCAGTCCATCACAGGGCTGATAACCAGCCCATCAAAGGGAGGATCACCAGTGCAACACAGGGCTCATCACCGGTCCAACACAGTAATGATCACCAGTCCAACACAGGGAGGATCACCAGTCTAACACAGGGCTGATCACCAGTCCATCACCGGGAGGATCAACAGTCCATCACCGGGCTGATCACCAGTCCATCACAGGGAGGATCACCAGTCCATCAGAGGAAGGATCACCAGTCCATCACAGGGAGGATCACCAGTCCATCACAGGGCTGATCACCAGTCCATCACAGGGAGGATCACCAGTCCATCACAGGGCTGATCACCAATCCAGCACAGGGAGGATCACCAGTCCAACACAGGGCTGATCACCAGTCCATCACAGTGCTCATCACCAGTCCATCACAGAAAGGATCACCAGTCCATCACAGGTCTGATCACCAGTCCAACACAGGGAGGATCACCAGTCCATCACAGGGAGGATCACCAGTCCAATACAGGAAGGATCACCAGTCCATCACAGGGCTGATCACCAGTCCATCACAGGGAGGATCACTAGTCCATCACAGGGCTGATCACCAGTCCATCAAAGGGAGGATCACCAGTCCATCACAGGGCTGATCACCAGTCCATCAGAGGGAGGATCCCCAGTCCATCAAAAGGAGGATCACCAGTCCATCACAGGGCTGAAAACCAGTCCATAAAAGGGAGGATCACCAATCCATCACATGGCTGATAACCAGTCCCTCGAAGGGGTTATAACCAGTCCATCAAAGGGATGATCACCAGTCCATCAAAGGGAGGATCACCAGTCCATCACAGAGAGGATCACCAGTCCATCATAGGGCTGATCACCAGTCCATCAGAGGGAGGATCACCAGTCCATCACAGGGAGGATCACCAGTCCATCACAGGGAGGATCACCAGTCCATCACAGGGAGAATCACCAGTCCATCACAGGGCTGGTAACCAGCCCATCAAAGGGAGGATCACCAGTCCATCAAAGGGAGGATAACCAGTCCAACACAGGGCTCATCACCGGTCCAACACAGAGCTGATCACCAGTCCATCACCGGGAGGATCACCAGTCCATCACAGCGCTGATCACCAGTCCAACACAGGGCTGATCACCAGTCCATCACAGGGCTCATCACCAGTCCATCACAGGAAGGATAACCAGTCCATCACAGGGAGGATCACCAGTCCATCAGAGGGAGGATCACCAGTCCATCACAGGGAGGATCAACAGTCCATCACAGGGAGGATCACCAATCCATCACAGGGAGGATCACCAGTCCATCACAAGGAGGATCACCAGTCCATCACAGGGCTGATCACCAGTCCATCAAAGGAAGGATCACCAATCCATCACAGGGAGGATCACCAGTCCATCACAGGGCTGATCACCAGTCCATCAGAGGGAGGATCATCAGTCCATCACAGGGAGGATCACCAGTCCATCGAGGGCAGATCACCAGTCCATCAAAGGGAGGATCACCAGTCCATCACATGGCTGATAACCAGTCCATCACAGGGGCTATAACCAGTCCATCAAAGGGAGGATCACCAGTCCATCAAAGGGAGGATCACCAGTCCATCACAGGGCTGGTAACCAGCCCATCAAAGGGAGGATCACCAGTCCATCAAAGGGAGGATCACCAGTCCAACACAGGGCTCATCACCGGTCCAACACAGGGCTGATCACCTGTCCAACACAGGGAGGATCACCAGTCCAACACAGGGCTGATCACCAGTCCATCACAGGGCTCATCACCAGTCCATCACAGGAAGGATCACCAGTCCATCACAGGGCTGATCACCAGTCCATCAGAGGGAGGATCCCCAGTCCATCAAAAGGAGGATCACCAGTCCATCACAGGGCTGAAAACCAGTCCATAAAAGGGAGGATCACCAATCCATCACATGGCTGATAACCAGTCCCTCGAAGGGGTTATAACCAGTCCATCAAAGGGATGATCACCAGTCCATCAAAGGGAGGATCACCAGTCCATCACAGAGAGGATCACCAGTCCATCATAGGGCTGATCACCAGTCCATCAGAGGGAGGATCACCAGTCCATCACAGGGAGGATCACCAGTCCATCACAGGGAGGATCACCAGTCCATCACAGGGAGAATCACCAGTCCATCACAGGGCTGGTAACCAGCCCATCAAAGGGAGGATCACCAGTCCATCAAAGGGAGGATAACCAGTCCAACACAGGGCTCATCACCGGTCCAACACAGAGCTGATCACCAGTCCATCACCGGGAGGATCACCAGTCCATCACAGCGCTGATCACCAGTCCAACACAGGGCTGATCACCAGTCCATCACAGGGCTCATCACCAGTCCATCACAGGAAGGATAACCAGTCCATCACAGGGAGGATCACCAGTCCATCAGAGGGAGGATCACCAGTCCATCACAGGGAGGATCAACAGTCCATCACAGGGAGGATCACCAATCCATCACAGGGAGGATCACCAGTCCATCACAAGGAGGATCACCAGTCCATCACAGGGCTGATCACCAGTCCATCAAAGGAAGGATCACCAATCCATCACAGGGAGGATCACCAGTCCATCACAGGGCTGATCACCAGTCCATCAGAGGGAGGATCATCAGTCCATCACAGGGAGGATCACCAGTCCATCGAGGGCTGATCACCAGTCCATCAAAGGGAGGATCACCAGTCCATCACATGGCTGATAACCAGTCCATCACAGGGGCTATAACCAGTCCATCAAAGGGAGGATCACCAGTCCATCAAAGGGAGGATCACCAGTCCATCACAGGGCTGGTAACCAGCCCATCAAAGGGAGGATCACCAGTCCATCAAAGGGAGGATCACCAGTCCAACACAGGGCTCATCACCGGTCCAACACAGGGCTGATCACCTGTCCAACACAGGGAGGATCACCAGTCCAACACAGGGCTGATCACCAGTCCATCACAGGGCTCATCACCAGTCCATCACAGGAAGGATCACCAGTCCATCACAGGGAGGATCACCCGTCCATCACAGTGAGGATCACCAATCCATCACAGGGACGATCACCAGTCCATCACAGGGAGGATCACCAGTCCAACACAGGGCTGATCACCAGTCCATCACAGGGCTCATCACCAGTCCATCAAAGAAAGGATCACCAGTCCATCACAGGGAGGATCACCAGTCCATCAGAGGGAGGATCACCAGTCCATCACAGGGAGGATCAACAGTCCATCACAGGGAGGATCACCAATCCATCACAGGGAGGATCACCAGTCCATCACATGGCTGATAACCAGTCCATCACAGGGGCTATAACCAGTCCATCAAAGGGAGGATCACCAGTCCATCACATGGCTGATAACCAGTCCATCACAGGGGCTATAACCAGTCCATCAAAGGGAGGATCACCAGTCCATCAAAGGGAGGATCACCAGTCCATCACAGCGCTGGTAACCAGCCCATCAAAGGGAGGATCACCAGTCCATCAAAGGGAGGATCACCAGTCCAACACAGGGCTCATCACCGGTCCAACACAGGGCTGATCACCAGTCCAACACAGGGAGGATCACCAGTCTAACACAGGGCTGATCACCAGTCCATCACAGGGAGGATCACCAGTCCATCACAGGGAGGATCACCAATCCAGCACAGGGAGGATCACCAGTCCATCACAGGGCTGATCACCAGTCCATCAAAGGGAGGATCACCAGTCCATCACATGGCTGATAACCAGTCCATCACAGGGGCTATAACCAGTCCATCAAAGGGAGGATCACCAGTCCATCAAAGGGAGGATCACCAGTCCATCACAGGGAGGATCACCAATCCAGCACAGGGAGGATCACCAGTCCAACACAGGGAGGATCACCAGTCCAACACAGGGCTGATCACCAGTCCATCACAGGGCTCATCACCAGTCCATCACAGGAAGGATCACCAGTCCATGACAGGGCTCATCACCAGTCCATCACAGGTCTGATCACCAGTTCAACATAGGGCTGATCACCAGTCCATCACAGGGCTCATCACCAGTCCATCACAGGTCTGATCACCAGTCCAACACAGGTCTGATCACCAGTCCAATACAGGAAGGATCACCAGTCCATCAAAGGGAGGATCACCAGTCCATCACATGGCTGATAACCAGTCCATCACAGGGGCTATAACCAGTCCTTCAAAGGGAGGATCACCAGTCCATCAAAGGGAGGATCACCAGTCCATCACAGGGCTGGTAACCAGCCCATCAAAGGGAGGATCACCAGTCCATCAAAGGGAGGATCACCAGTCCAACAAAGGGCTCATCACCGGTCAAACATAGGGCTGATCACCAGTCCAACACAGGGAGGATCACCAGTCCAACACAGGGCTGATCACCAGTCCATCACAAGGCTCATCACCAGTCCATCAAAGGGAGGATCACTAGTCCATCACAGGGAGGATCACCAGTCCATCACAGGGAGGATCACTAATCCAGCACAGGTAGGATCACCAGTCCATCACAGGGCTGATCACCAGTCCATTAGAGGGAGGATCACCAGTCCATCACAAGGAGGATCACCAGTCCATGACAGGGCTCATCACCAGTCCATCACAGGTCTGATCACCAGTTCAACATAGGGCTGATCACCAGTCCATCACAGGGCTCATCACCAGTCCATCACAGGTCTGATCACCAGTCCAACACAGGTCTGATCACCAGTCCAATACAGGAAGGATCACCAGTCCATCAAAGGGAGGAACACCAGTCCATCACATGGCTGATAACCAGTCCATCACAGGGGCTATAACCAGTCCATCAAAGGGAGGATCACCAGTCCATCAAATGGAGGATAACCAGTCCAACACAGGGCTCATCACCGGTCCAACACAGAGCTGATCACCAGTCCATCACCGGGAGGATCACCAGTCCATCACAGGGCTGATCACCAGTCCAACACAGGGCTGATCACCAGTCCATCACAGGGCTCATCACCAGTCCATCACAGGAAGGATCACCAGTCCATCACAGGGAGGATCACCAGTCCATCAGAGGGAGGATCACCAGTCCATCAAAGGGAGAATCACCAGTCCAACACAGGGCTCATCACCAGTCCATCAAAGGAAGGATCACCAGTCCAACACAGGGAGGATCACCAGTCCAACACAGGGCTGATCACCAGTCCATCACAGGGCTCATCACCAGTCCATCACAGGAAGGATCACCAGTCCATCACAGGGAGGATCACCCGTCCATCACAGGGAGGATCACCAATCCATCACAGGGAGGATCACCAGTCCATCACAGGGCTGATCACCAGTCCATCAGAGGGAGGATCACCAGTCCATCACAAGGAGGATTACCAGTCCATCACAGGGCTGATCACCAGTCCATCAAAGGGAGGATCACCAGTCCATCACAGGGCTGATCACCAGTCCATCAGAGGGAGGATCCCCAGTCCATCAAAAGGAGGATCACCAGTCCATTACAGGGCTGAAAACCAGTCCATAAAAGGGAGGATCACCAATCCATCACATGGCTGATAACCAGTCCATAGAAGGGGTTATAACCAGTCCATCAAAGGGATGATCACCAGTCCATCAAAGGGAGGATCACCAGTCCATCATAGAGAGGATCACCAGTCCATCATAGGGCTGATCACCATTCCATCAGAGGGAGGATCACCAGTCCATCACAGGGAGGATCACCAGTCCATCACAGGGAGAATCACCAGTCCATCACAGGGCTGGTAACCAGCCCATCAAAGGGAGGATCACCAGTCCATCAAAGGGAGGATAACCAGTCCAACACAGGGCTCATCACCGGTCCAACACAGAGCTGATCACCAGTCCATCACCGGGAGGATCACCAGTCCATCACAGGGCTGATCACCAGTCCAACACAGTTCTGATCACCAGTCCATCACAGGGCTCATCACCAGTCCATCACAGGAAGGATCACCAGTCCATCACAGGGAGGATCACCAGTCCATCAGAGGGAGGATCACCAGTCCATCACAGGGAGGATCAACAGTCCATCACAGGAAGGATCACCAATCCATCACAGGGAGGATCACCAGTCCATCACAAGGAGGATCACCAGTCCATCACAGGGCTGATCACCAGTCCATCAAAGGAAGGATCACCAATCCATCACAGGGAGGATCACCAGTCCATCACAGGGCTCATCACCAGTCCATCACAGAAAGGATCACCAGTCCATCACAGGGAGGATCACCAGTCCATCAGAGGGAGGATCACCAGTCCATCACAGGGAGGATCAACAGTCCATCACAGGGAGGATCACCAATCCATCACAGGGAGGATCACCAGTCCATCACATGGCTGATAACCAGTCCATCACAGGGGCTATAACCAGTCCATCAAAGGGAGGATCACCAGTCCATCAAAGGGAGGATCACCAGTCCATCACAGCGCTGGTAACCAGCCCATCAAAGGGAGGATCACCAGTCCATCAAAGGGAGGATCACCAGTCCATCAGAGGGAGGATCACCAATCCATCACAGGGAGGATCACCAGTCCATCACATGGCTGATAACCAGTCCATCACAGGGGCTATAACCAGTCCATCACAGGGACGATCACCAGTCCATCACAGGGAGGATCACCAGTCCAACAGAGGGCTGATCACCAGTCCATCACAGGGCTCATCACCAGTCCATCACAGAAAGGATCACCAGTCCATCACAGGGAGGATCACCAGTCCATCAGAGGGAGGATCACCAGTCCATCACAGGGAGGATCAACAGTCCATCACAGGGAGGATCACCAATCCATCACAGGGAGGATCACCAGTCCATCACAGGGCTGATCACCAGTCCATCAGAGGGAGGATCACCAATCCATCACAGGGAGGATCACCAGTCCATGACAGGGCTCATCACCAGTCCATCACAGGTCTGATCACCAGTCCAACATAGGGCTGATCACCAGTCCATCACAGGGCTCATCACCAGTCCATCACAGGTCTGATCACCAGTCCAACACAGGGAGGATCACCAGTCCATCACAGGGAGGATCACCAGTCCAATACAGGGAGGATCACCAGTCCATCACAGGGCTGATCACCAGTCCATCACAGGGAGGATCACTAGTCCATCACAGGGAGGATCACCAATCTAGCACAGGGAGGATCACCAGTCCATCACAGGGCTGATAACCAGCCCATCAAAGGGAGGATCACCAGTGCAACACAGGGCTCATCACCGGTCCAACACAGTGCTGATCACCAGTCCAACACAGGGAGGATCACCAGTCTAACACAGGGCTGATCACCAGTCCATCACCGGGAGGATCAACAGTCCATCACAGGGCTGATCACCAGTCCATCAGAGGGAGGATCACCAGTCCATCAAAGGGAGGATAACCAGTCCAACACAGGGCTCATCACCGGTCCAACACAGAGCTGATCACCAGTCCATCACCGGGAGGATCACCAGTCCATCACAGGGCTGATCACCAGTCCAACACAGGGCTGATCACCAGTCCATCACAGGGCTCATCACCAGTCCATCACAGGAAGGATCACCAGTCCATCACAGGGAGGATCACCAGTCCATCAGAGGGAGGATCACCAGTCCATCACAGGGAGGATCAACAGTCCATCACAGGGAGGATCACCAATCCATCACAGGGAGGATCACCAGTCCATCACAAGGAGGATCACCAGTCCATCACAGGGCTGATCACCAGTCCATCAAAGGAAGGATCACCAATCCATCACAGGGAGGATCACCAGTCCATCACAGGGCTGATCACCAGTCCATCAGAGGGAGGATCATCAGTCCATCACAGGGAGGATCACCAGTCCATCGAGGGCTGATCACCAGTCCATCAAAGGGAGGATCACCAGTCCATCACATGGCTGATAACCAGTCCATCACAGGGGCTATAACCAGTCCATCAAAGGGAGGATCACCAGTCCATCAAAGGGAGGATCACCAGTCCATCACAGGGCTGGTAACCAGCCCATCAAAGGGAGGATCACCAGTCCATCAAAGGGAGGATCACCAGTCCAACACAGGGCTCATCACCGGTCCAACACAGGGCTGATCACCTGTCCAACACAGGGAGGATCACCAGTCCAACACAGGGCTGATCACCAGTCCATCACAGGGCTCATCACCAGTCCATCACAGGAAGGATCACCAGTCCATCACAGGGAGGATCACCCGTCCATCACAGTGAGGATCACCAATCCATCACAGGGAGGATCACCAGTCCATCACAGGGCTGATCACCAGTCCATCAGAGGGAGGATCACCAGTCCATCACAAGGAGGATTACCAGTCCATCACAGGGCTGATCACCAGTCCATCAAAGGGAGGATCACCAGTCCATCACAGGGCTGATCACCAGTCCATCAGAGGGAGGATCCCCAGTCCATCAAAAGGAGGATCACCAGTCCATCACAGGGCTGAAAACCAGTCCATAAAAGGGAGGATCACCAATCCATCACTTGGCTGATAACCAGTCCATCGAAGGGGTTATAACCAGTCCATCAAAGGGATGATCACCAGTCCATCAAAGGGAGGATCACCAGTCCATCACAGAGAGGATCACCTGTCCATCATAGGGCTGATCACCATTCCATCAGAGGGAGGATCACCAGTCCATCACAGGGAGGATCACCAGTCCATCACAGGGAGGATCACCAATCCATCACAGGGAGGATCACCAGTCCATCACAGGGCTGATCACCAGTCCATCAGAGGGAGGATCACCAATCCATCACAGGGAGGATCACCAGTCCATGACAGGGCTCATCACCAGTCCATCACAGGTCTGATCACCAGTCCAACATAGGGCTGATCACCAGTCCATCACAGGGCTCATCACCAGTCCATCACAGGTCTGATCACCAGTCCAACACAGGGAGGATCACCAGTCCATCACAAGGAGGATCACCAGTCCAATACAGGAAGGATCACCAGTCCATCACAGGGCTGATCACCAGTCCATCACAGGGAGGATCACTAGTCCATCACAGGGCTGATCACCAGTCCATCAAAGGGAGGATCACCAGTCCATCACAGGGCTGAAAACCAGTCCATAAAAGGGAGGATCACCAATCCATCACATGGCTGATAACCAGTCCATCGAAGGGGTTATAACCAGTCCATCAAAGGGATGATCACCAGTCCATCAAAGGGAGGATCACCAGTCCATCACAGAGAGGATCACCAGTCCATCATAGGGCTGATCACCAGTCCATCAGAGGGAGGATCACCAGTCCATCACAGGGAGGATCACCAGTCCATCACAGTGCTGATCACCAGTCCATCACAGGGAGGATCACCAGTCCATCACAGGGAGGATCACGAATCCAGCACAGGGAGGATCACCAGTCCATCACAGGGCTGATCACCAGTCCATCAGAGGGAGGATCACCAGTCCATAACAAGGAGGATCATCAGTCCATCACAGGGCTGATCACCAGTCCATCAAAGGGAGGATCACCAGTCCATCACATGGCTGATAACCAGTCCATCAAAGGGGCTATAACCAGTCCATCAAAGAGAGGATCACCAGTCCATCAAAGGGAGGATCACCAGTCCATCACAGGGCTGATAACCAGCCCATCAAAGGGAGGATCACCAGTCCAACACAGGGCTCATCACCGGTCCAACACAGGGCTGATCACCAGTCCAACACAGAGAGGATCACCAGTCTAACACAGGGCTGATCACCAGTCCATCACCGGGAGGATCACCAGTCCATCGATGGGCTGATCACCAGTCCATCACAGGTCTGATCACCAGTCCATAACAGGGCTGATCACCAGTCCATCACAGGGAGGATCACCAGTCCATCACAGGGAGGATCACCAATCCATCACAGGGAGGATCACCAGTCCATCACAGGGCTGATCACCAGTCCATCAGAAGGAGGATCACCAATCCATCACAGGGAGGATCACCAGTCCATGAAAGGGCTCATCACCAGTCCATCACAGGTCTGATCACCAGTCCAACATAGGGCTGATCACCAGTCCATCACAGGGCTCATCACCAGTCCATCACAGGTCTGATCACCAGTCCAACACAGGGAGGATCACCAGTCCATCACAGGGAGGATCACCAGTCCAATACAGGAAGGATCACCAGTCCATCACAGGGCTGATCACCAGTCCATCACAGGGAGGATCACTAGTCCATCACAGGGAGGATCACCAATCTAGCACAGGGAGGATCACCAGTCCATCACAGGGCTGATAACCAGCCCATCAAAGGGAGGATCACCAGTGCAACACAGGGCTCATCACCGGTCCAACACAGTAATGATCACCAGTCCAACACAGGGAGGATCACCAGTCTAACACAGGGCTGATCACCAGTCCATCACCGGGAGGATCAACAGTCCATCACCGGGCTGATCACCAGTCCATCACAGGGAGGATCACCAGTCCATCAGAGGAAGGATCACCAGTCCATCACAGGGAGGATCACCAGTCCATCACAGGGCTGATCACCAGTCCATCACAGGGAGGATCACCAGTCCATCACAGGGCTGATCACCAATCCAGCACAGGGAGGATCACCAGTCCAACACAGGGCTGATCACCAGTCCATCACAGTGCTCATCACCAGTCCATCACAGAAAGGATCACCAGTCCATCACAGGTCTGATCACCAGTCCAACACAGGGAGGATCACCAGTCCATCACAGGGAGGATCACCAGTCCAATACAGGAAGGATCACCAGTCCATCACAGGGCTGATCACCAGTCCATCACAGGGAGGATCACTAGTCCATCACAGGGCTGATCACCAGTCCATCAAAGGGAGGATCACCAGTCCATCACAGGGCTGATCACCAGTCCATCAGAGGGAGGATCCCCAGTCCATCAAAAGGAGGATCACCAGTCCATCACAGGGCTGAAAACCAGTCCATAAAAGGGAGGATCACCAATCCATCACATGGCTGATAACCAGTCCCTCGAAGGGGTTATAACCAGTCCATCAAAGGGATGATCACCAGTCCATCAAAGGGAGGATCACCAGTCCATCACAGAGAGGATCACCAGTCCATCATAGGGCTGATCACCAGTCCATCAGAGGGAGGATCACCAGTCCATCACAGGGAGGATCACCAGTCCATCACAGGGAGGATCACCAGTCCATCACAGGGAGAATCACCAGTCCATCACAGGGCTGGTAACCAGCCCATCAAAGGGAGGATCACCAGTCCATCAAAGGGAGGATAACCAGTCCAACACAGGGCTCATCACCGGTCCAACACAGAGCTGATCACCAGTCCATCACCGGGAGGATCACCAGTCCATCACAGCGCTGATCACCAGTCCAACACAGGGCTGATCACCAGTCCATCACAGGGCTCATCACCAGTCCATCACAGGAAGGATAACCAGTCCATCACAGGGAGGATCACCAGTCCATCAGAGGGAGGATCACCAGTCCATCACAGGGAGGATCAACAGTCCATCACAGGGAGGATCACCAATCCATCACAGGGAGGATCACCAGTCCATCACAAGGAGGATCACCAGTCCATCACAGGGCTGATCACCAGTCCATCAAAGGAAGGATCACCAATCCATCACAGGGAGGATCACCAGTCCATCACAGGGCTGATCACCAGTCCATCAGAGGGAGGATCATCAGTCCATCACAGGGAGGATCACCAGTCCATCGAGGGCTGATCACCAGTCCATCAAAGGGAGGATCACCAGTCCATCACATGGCTGATAACCAGTCCATCACAGGGGCTATAACCAGTCCATCAAAGGGAGGATCACCAGTCCATCAAAGGGAGGATCACCAGTCCATCACAGGGCTGGTAACCAGCCCATCAAAGGGAGGATCACCAGTCCATCAAAGGGAGGATCACCAGTCCAACACAGGGCTCATCACCGGTCCAACACAGGGCTGATCACCTGTCCAACACAGGGAGGATCACCAGTCCAACACAGGGCTGATCACCAGTCCATCACAGGGCTCATCACCAGTCCATCACAGGAAGGATCACCAGTCCATCACAGGGAGGATCACCCGTCCATCACAGTGAGGATCACCAATCCATCACAGGGACGATCACCAGTCCATCACAGGGAGGATCACCAGTCCAACACAGGGCTGATCACCAGTCCATCACAGGGCTCATCACCAGTCCATCAAAGAAAGGATCACCAGTCCATCACAGGGAGGATCACCAGTCCATCAGAGGGAGGATCACCAGTCCATCACAGGGAGGATCAACAGTCCATCACAGGGAGGATCACCAATCCATCACAGGGAGGATCACCAGTCCATCACATGGCTGATAACCAGTCCATCACAGGGGCTATAACCAGTCCATCAAAGGGAGGATCACCAGTCCATCACATGGCTGATAACCAGTCCATCACAGGGGCTATAACCAGTCCATCAAAGGGAGGATCACCAGTCCATCAAAGGGAGGATCACCAGTCCATCACAGCGCTGGTAACCAGCCCATCAAAGGGAGGATCACCAGTCCATCAAAGGGAGGATCACCAGTCCAACACAGGGCTCATCACCGGTCCAACACAGGGCTGATCACCAGTCCAACACAGGGAGGATCACCAGTCTAACACAGGGCTGATCACCAGTCCATCACAGGGAGGATCACCAGTCCATCACAGGGAGGATCACCAATCCAGCACAGGGAGGATCACCAGTCCATCACAGGGCTGATCACCAGTCCATCACAGGGCTGATCACCAGTCCATCAAATGGAGGATTACCAGTCCATCACATGGCTGATCACCAGTCCATCACAGTGCTCATCAGCAGTCCATCACAGAAAGGATCACCAGTCCATCACAGGGAGGATCACCAGTCCATCAGAGGGAGGATCACCAGTCCATCACAGGGAGGATCAACAGTCCATCACAGGGAGGATCACCAATCCATCACAGGGAGGATCACCAGTCCATCACATGGCTGATAACCAGTCCATCACAGGGGCTATAACCAGTCCATCACAGGGACGATCACCAGTCCATCACAGGGAGGATCACCAGTCCAACACAGGGCTGATCACCAGTCCATCACAGGGCTCATCACCAGTCCATCACAGAAAGGATAACCAGTACATCACAGGGAGGATCACCAGTCCATCAGAGGGAGGATCACCAGTCCATCACAGGGAGGATCAACAGTCCATCACAGGGAGGATCACCAATCCATCACAGGGAGGATCACCAGTCCATCACATGGCTGATAACCAGTCCATCACAGGGGCTATAACCAGTCCATCAAAGGGAGGATCACCAGTCCATCAAAGGGAGGATCACCAGTCCATCACAGCGCTGGTAACCAGCCCATCAAAGGGAGGATCACCAGTCCATCAAAGGGAGGACCACCAGTCCAACAAAGGGCTCATCACCGGTCCAACACAGGGCTGATCACCAGTCCATCACATGGCTGATAACCAGTCCATCACAGGGGCTATAACCAGTCCATCAAAGGGAGGATCACCAGTCCATCAAAGGGAGGGTCACCAGTCCATCACCGGGAGGATCACCAGTCCATCGATGGGCTGATCACCAGTCCATCACAGGTCTGATCACCAGTCCATAACAGGGCTGATCACCAGTCCATCACAGGGAGGATCACCAGTCCATCACAGGGAGGATCACCAATCCATCACAGGGAGGATCACCAGTCCATCACAGGGCTGATCACCAGTCCATCAGAGGGAGGATCACCAATCCATCACAGGGAGGATCACCAGTCCATGACAGGGCTCATCACCAGTCCATCACAGGTCTGATCACCAGTCCAACATAGGGCTGATCACCAGTCCATCACAGGGCTCATCACCAGTCCATCACAGGTCTGATCACCAGTCCCACACAGGGAGGATCACCAGTCCATCACAGGGAGGATCACCAGTCCAATACAGGAAGGATCACCAATTCATTACAGGGAGGATCACCAGTCCATCACAGGGCTCATCACCAGTCCATCACAGGGCTCATCACCAGTCCATCACAGGAAGGATCACCAGTCCATCACAGGGAGGATCACCAGTCCATCAGAGGGAGGATCACCAGTCCATCACAGGGAGGATCAACAGTCCATCACAGGGAGGATCACCAATCCATCACAGGGAGGATCACCAGTCCATCACAAGGAGGATCACCAGTCCATCACAGGGCTGATCACCAGTCCATCAGAGGGAGGATCATCAGTCCATCACAGGGAGGATCACCAGTCCATCGAGGGCTGATCACCAGTCCATCAGAGGGAGGATCACCAGTCCATCACAGGGAGGATGACCAGTCCATCACAGGGCTGATCACCAGTCCATCACAGGGAGGATCACCAGTCCATCACAGGGAGGATCACCAATCCATCACAGGGAGGATCACCAGTCCATCACAGGCCTGATCACCAGTCCATCAGAGGGAGGATCACCAGTCCATCACAAGGAGGATCACCTCCATCACAGGGCTGATCACCAGTCCATCAAAGGGAGGATCACCAGTCCATCACATGGCTGATAACCAGTCCATCAAAGGGACTATAACCAGTCCATCAAAGGGATGATCACCAGTACATCAAAGGGAGGATCAACCGTCCATCACAGGGCTGATAACCAGCCCATCAAAGGGAGGATCACCAGTCCGTCAAAGGGAGGATCACCAGTCCATCACAGGGCTGATCACCAGTCCATCACAGGTCTGTTAACCAGTCCAACACAAGGCTGATCACCAGTCCATCACAGGGCTCATCACCAGTCCATCACAGGAAGGATCACCAATTCATTACAGGGAGGATCACCAGTCCATCACAGGGCTCATCACCAGTCCATCACAGGGCTCATCACCAGTCCATCACAGGAAGGATCACCAGTCCATCACAGGGAGGATCACCAGTCCATCAGAGGGAGGATCACCAGTCCATCACAGGGAGGATCAACAGTCCATCACAGGGAGGATCACCAATCCATCACAGGGAGGATCACCAGTCCATCACAAGGAGGATCAAAAGTCCATCACCGGGCTGATCACCAGTCCATCAAAGGGAGGATCACCAATCCATCACAGGGAGGATCACCAGTCCATCACAGGGCTGATCACCAGTCCATCAGAGGGAGGATCATCAGTCCATCACAGGGAGGATCACCAGTCCATCACAGGGCTGATCACCAGTCCATCAAAGGGAGGATCACCAGTCCATCACATGGCTGATAACCAGTCCATCACAGGGGCTATAACCAGTCCATCAAAGGGAGGATCACCAGTCCATCAAAGGGAGGACCACCAGTCCATCACAGGGCTGGTAACCAGCCCATCAAAGGGAGGATCACCAGTCCATCAAAGGGAGGATCACCAGTCCAACACAGGGCTCATCACCGGTCCAACACAGGGCTGATCACCAGTCCAACACAGGGAGGATCACCAGTCCAACACAGGGCTGATCACCAGTCCATCACAGGGCTCATCACCAGTCCATCACAGGAAGGATCACCAGTCCATCACAGGGAGGATCACCCGTCCATCACAGGGAGGATCACCAATCCATCACAGGGAGGATCACCAGTCCATCACAGGGATGATCACCAGTCCATCAGACGGAGGATCACCAGTCCATCACAAGGAGGATTACCAGTCCATCACAGGGCTCATCACCAGTCCATCAAAGGGAGGATCACCAGTCCATCACAGAGAGGATCACCAGTCCATCATAGGGCTGATCACCAGTCCATCAGAGGGAGGATCACCAGTCCATCACAGGGAGGATCACCAGTCCATCACAGGGCTGATCACCAGTCCATCACAGGGAGGATCACCAGTCCATCACAGGGAGGATCACCAATCCATCACAGGGAGGATCACCAGTCCATCACAGGCCTGATCACCAGTCCATCAGAGGGAGGATCACCAGTCCATCACAAGGAGGATCACCTCCATCACAGGGCTGATCACCAGTCCATCAAAGGGAGGATCACCAGTCCATCACATGGCTGATAACCAGTCCATCAAAGGGGCTATAACCAGTCCATCAAAGGGATGATCACCAGTACATCAAAGGGAGGATCAACCGTCCATCACAGGGCTGATCACCAGTCCATCAAAGGAAGGATCACCAATCCATCACAGGGAGGATCACCAGTCCATCACAGGGCTGATCACCAGTCCATCAGAGGGAGGATCATCAGTCCATCACAGGGAGGATCACCAGTCCATCGAGGGCTGATCACCAGTCCATCAAAGGGAGGATCACCAGTCCATCACATGGCTGATAACCAGTCCATCACAGGGGCTATAACCAGTCCATCAAAGGGAGGATCACCAGTCCATCAAAGGGAGGATCACCAGTCCATCACAGGGCTGGTAACCAGCCCATCAAAGGGAGGATCACCAGTCCATCAAAGGGAGGATCACCAGTCCAACACAGGGCTCATCACCGGTCCAACACAGGGCTGATCACCTGTCCAACACAGGGAGGATCACCAGTCCAACACAGGGCTGATCACCAGTCCATCACAGGGCTCATCACCAGTCCATCACAGGAAGGATCACCAGTCCATCACAGGGAGGATCACCCGTCCATCACAGTGAGGATCACCAATCCATCACAGGGAGGATCACCAGTCCATCACAGGGCTGATCACCAGTCCATCAGAGGGAGGATCACCAGTCCATCACAAGGAGGATTACCAGTCCATCACAGGGCTGATCACCAGTCCATCAAAGGGAGGATCACCAGTCCATCACAGGGCTGATCACCAGTCCATCAGAGGGAGGATCCCCAGTCCATCAAAAGGAGGATCACCAGTCCATCACAGGGCTGAAAACCAGTCCATAAAAGGGAGGATCACCAATCCATCACTTGGCTGATAACCAGTCCATCGAAGGGGTTATAACCAGTCCATCAAAGGGATGATCACCAGTCCATCAAAGGGAGGATCACCAGTCCATCACAGAGAGGATCACCTGTCCATCATAGGGCTGATCACCATTCCATCAGAGGGAGGATCACCAGTCCATCACAGGGAGGATCACCAGTCCATCACAGGGAGGATCACCAATCCATCACAGGGAGGATCACCAGTCCATCACAGGGCTGATCACCAGTCCATCAGAGGGAGGATCACCAATCCATCACAGGGAGGATCACCAGTCCATGACAGGGCTCATCACCAGTCCATCACAGGTCTGATCACCAGTCCAACATAGGGCTGATCACCAGTCCATCACAGGGCTCATCACCAGTCCATCACAGGTCTGATCACCAGTCCAACACAGGGAGGATCACCAGTCCATCACAAGGAGGATCACCAGTCCAATACAGGAAGGATCACCAGTCCATCACAGGGCTGATCACCAGTCCATCACAGGGAGGATCACTAGTCCATCACAGGGCTGATCACCAGTCCATCAAAGGGAGGATCACCAGTCCATCACAGGGCTGAAAACCAGTCCATAAAAGGGAGGATCACCAATCCATCACATGGCTGATAACCAGTCCATCGAAGGGGTTATAACCAGTCCATCAAAGGGATGATCACCAGTCCATCAAAGGGAGGATCACCAGTCCATCACAGAGAGGATCACCAGTCCATCATAGGGCTGATCACCAGTCCATCAGAGGGAGGATCACCAGTCCATCACAGGGAGGATCACCAGTCCATCACAGTGCTGATCACCAGTCCATCACAGGGAGGATCACCAGTCCATCACAGGGAGGATCACGAATCCAGCACAGGGAGGATCACCAGTCCATCACAGGGCTGATCACCAGTCCATCAGAGGGAGGATCACCAGTCCATAACAAGGAGGATCATCAGTCCATCACAGGGCTGATCACCAGTCCATCAAAGGGAGGATCACCAGTCCATCACATGGCTGATAACCAGTCCATCAAAGGGGCTATAACCAGTCCATCAAAGAGAGGATCACCAGTCCATCAAAGGGAGGATCACCAGTCCATCACAGGGCTGATAACCAGCCCATCAAAGGGAGGATCACCAGTCCAACACAGGGCTCATCACCGGTCCAACACAGGGCTGATCACCAGTCCAACACAGAGAGGATCACCAGTCTAACACAGGGCTGATCACCAGTCCATCACCGGGAGGATCACCAGTCCATCGATGGGCTGATCACCAGTCCATCACAGGTCTGATCACCAGTCCATAACAGGGCTGATCACCAGTCCATCACAGGGAGGATCACCAGTCCATCACAGGGAGGATCACCAATCCATCACAGGGAGGATCACCAGTCCATCACAGGGCTGATCACCAGTCCATCAGAAGGAGGATCACCAATCCATCACAGGGAGGATCACCAGTCCATGAAAGGGCTCATCACCAGTCCATCACAGGTCTGATCACCAGTCCAACATAGGGCTGATCACCAGTCCATCACAGGGCTCATCACCAGTCCATCACAGGTCTGATCACCAGTCCAACACAGGGAGGATCACCAGTCCATCACAGGGAGGATCACCAGTCCAATACAGGAAGGATCACCAGTCCATCACAGGGCTGATCACCAGTCCATCACAGGGAGGATCACTAGTCCATCACAGGGAGGATCACCAATCTAGCACAGGGAGGATCACCAGTCCATCACAGGGCTGATAACCAGCCCATCAAAGGGAGGATCACCAGTGCAACACAGGGCTCATCACCGGTCCAACACAGTAATGATCACCAATCCATCACAGGGAGGATCACCAGTCCATCACAGGGATGATCACCAGTCCATCAGACGGAGGATCACCAGTCCATCACAAGGAGGATTACCAGTCCATCACAGGGCTCATCACCAGTCCATCAAAGGGAGGATCACCAGTCCATCACAGAGAGGATCACCAGTCCATCATAGGGCTGATCACCAGTCCATCAGAGGGAGGATCACCAGTCCATCACAGGGAGGATCACCAGTCCATCACAGGGCTGATCACCAGTCCATCACAGGGAGGATCACCAGTCCATCACAGGGAGGATCACCAATCCATCACAGGGAGGATCACCAGTCCATCACAGGCCTGATCACCAGTCCATCAGAGGGAGGATCACCAGTCCATCACAAGGAGGATCACCTCCATCACAGGGCTGATCACCAGTCCATCAAAGGGAGGATCACCAGTCCATCACATGGCTGATAACCAGTCCATCAAAGGGGCTATAACCAGTCCATCAAAGGGATGATCACCAGTACATCAAAGGGAGGATCAACCGTCCATCACAGGGCTGATCACCAGTCCATCAAAGGAAGGATCACCAATCCATCACAGGGAGGATCACCAGTCCATCACAGGGCTGATCACCAGTCCATCAGAGGGAGGATCATCAGTCCATCACAGGGAGGATCACCAGTCCATCGAGGGCTGATCACCAGTCCATCAAAGGGAGGATCACCAGTCCATCACATGGCTGATAACCAGTCCATCACAGGGGCTATAACCAGTCCATCAAAGGGAGGATCACCAGTCCATCAAAGGGAGGATCACCAGTCCATCACAGGGCTGGTAACCAGCCCATCAAAGGGAGGATCACCAGTCCATCAAAGGGAGGATCACCAGTCCAACACAGGGCTCATCACCGGTCCAACACAGGGCTGATCACCTGTCCAACACAGGGAGGATCACCAGTCCAACACAGGGCTGATCACCAGTCCATCACAGGGCTCATCACCAGTCCATCACAGGAAGGATCACCAGTCCATCACAGGGAGGATCACCCGTCCATCACAGTGAGGATCACCAATCCATCACAGGGAGGATCACCAGTCCATCACAGGGCTGATCACCAGTCCATCAGAGGGAGGATCACCAGTCCATCACAAGGAGGATTACCAGTCCATCACAGGGCTGATCACCAGTCCATCAAAGGGAGGATCACCAGTCCATCACAGGGCTGATCACCAGTCCATCAGAGGGAGGATCCCCAGTCCATCAAAAGGAGGATCACCAGTCCATCACAGGGCTGAAAACCAGTCCATAAAAGGGAGGATCACCAATCCATCACTTGGCTGATAACCAGTCCATCGAAGGGGTTATAACCAGTCCATCAAAGGGATGATCACCAGTCCATCAAAGGGAGGATCACCAGTCCATCACAGAGAGGATCACCTGTCCATCATAGGGCTGATCACCATTCCATCAGAGGGAGGATCACCAGTCCATCACAGGGAGGATCACCAGTCCATCACAGGGAGGATCACCAATCCATCACAGGGAGGATCACCAGTCCATCACAGGGCTGATCACCAGTCCATCAGAGGGAGGATCACCAATCCATCACAGGGAGGATCACCAGTCCATGACAGGGCTCATCACCAGTCCATCACAGGTCTGATCACCAGTCCAACATAGGGCTGATCACCAGTCCATCACAGGGCTCATCACCAGTCCATCACAGGTCTGATCACCAGTCCAACACAGGGAGGATCACCAGTCCATCACAAGGAGGATCACCAGTCCAATACAGGAAGGATCACCAGTCCATCACAGGGCTGATCACCAGTCCATCACAGGGAGGATCACTAGTCCATCACAGGGCTGATCACCAGTCCATCAAAGGGAGGATCACCAGTCCATCACAGGGCTGAAAACCAGTCCATAAAAGGGAGGATCACCAATCCATCACATGGCTGATAACCAGTCCATCGAAGGGGTTATAACCAGTCCATCAAAGGGATGATCACCAGTCCATCAAAGGGAGGATCACCAGTCCATCACAGAGAGGATCACCAGTCCATCATAGGGCTGATCACCAGTCCATCAGAGGGAGGATCACCAGTCCATCACAGGGAGGATCACCAGTCCATCACAGTGCTGATCACCAGTCCATCACAGGGAGGATCACCAGTCCATCACAGGGAGGATCACGAATCCAGCACAGGGAGGATCACCAGTCCATCACAGGGCTGATCACCAGTCCATCAGAGGGAGGATCACCAGTCCATAACAAGGAGGATCATCAGTCCATCACAGGGCTGATCACCAGTCCATCAAAGGGAGGATCACCAGTCCATCACATGGCTGATAACCAGTCCATCAAAGGGGCTATAACCAGTCCATCAAAGAGAGGATCACCAGTCCATCAAAGGGAGGATCACCAGTCCATCACAGGGCTGATAACCAGCCCATCAAAGGGAGGATCACCAGTCCAACACAGGGCTCATCACCGGTCCAACACAGGGCTGATCACCAGTCCAACACAGAGAGGTTCACCAGTCTAACACAGGGCTGATCACCAGTCCATCACCGGGAGGATCACCAGTCCATCGATGGGCTGATCACCAGTCCATCACAGGTCTGATCACCAGTCCATAACAGGGCTGATCACCAGTCCATCACAGGGAGGATCACCAGTCCATCACAGGGAGGATCACCAATCCATCACAGGGAGGATCACCAGTCCATCACAGGGCTGATCACCAGTCCATCAGAAGGAGGATCACCAATCCATCACAGGGAGGATCACCAGTCCATGAAAGGGCTCATCACCAGTCCATCACAGGTCTGATCACCAGTCCAACATAGGGCTGATCACCAGTCCATCACAGGGCTCATCACCAGTCCATCACAGGTCTGATCACCAGTCCAACACAGGGAGGATCACCAGTCCATCACAGGGAGGATCACCAGTCCAATACAGGAAGGATCACCAGTCCATCACAGGGCTGATCACCAGTCCATCACAGGGAGGATCACTAGTCCATCACAGGGAGGATCACCAATCTAGCACAGGGAGGATCACCAGTCCATCACAGGGCTGATAACCAGCCCATCAAAGGGAGGATCACCAGTGCAACACAGGGCTCATCACCGGTCCAACACAGTAATGATCACCAGTCCAACACAGGGAGGATCACCAGTCTAACACAGGGCTGATCACCAGTCCATCACCGGGAGGATCAACAGTCCATCACCGGGCTGATCACCAGTCCATCACAGGGAGGATCACCAGTCCATCAGAGGAAGGATCACCAGTCCATCACAGGGAGGATCACCAGTCCATCACAGGGCTGATCACCAGTCCATCACAGGGAGGATCACCAGTCCATCACAGGGCTGATCACCAATCCAGCACAGGGAGGATCACCAGTCCAACACAGGGCTGATCACCAGTCCATCACAGTGCTCATCACCAGTCCATCACAGAAAGGATCACCAGTCCATCACAGGTCTGATCACCAGTCCAACACAGGGAGGATCACCAGTCCATCACAGGGAGGATCACCAGTCCAATACAGGAAGGATCACCAGTCCATCACAGGGCTGATCACCAGTCCATCACAGGGAGGATCACTAGTCCATCACAGGGCTGATCACCAGTCCATCAAAGGGAGGATCACCAGTCCATCACAGGGCTGATCACCAGTCCATCAGAGGGAGGATCCCCAGTCCATCAAAAGGAGGATCACCAGTCCATCACAGGGCTGAAAACCAGTCCATAAAAGGGAGGATCACCAATCCATCACATGGCTGATAACCAGTCCCTCGAAGGGGTTATAACCAGTCCATCAAAGGGATGATCACCAGTCCATCAAAGGGAGGATCACCAGTCCATCACAGAGAGGATCACCAGTCCATCATAGGGCTGATCACCAGTCCATCAGAGGGAGGATCACCAGTCCATCACAGGGAGGATCACCAGTCCATCACAGGGAGGATCACCAGTCCATCACAGGGAGAATCACCAGTCCATCACAGGGCTGGTAACCAGCCCATCAAAGGGAGGATCACCAGTCCATCAAAGGGAGGATAACCAGTCCAACACAGGGCTCATCACCGGTCCAACACAGAGCTGATCACCAGTCCATCACCGGGAGGATCACCAGTCCATCACAGCGCTGATCACCAGTCCAACACAGGGCTGATCACCAGTCCATCACAGGGCTCATCACCAGTCCATCACAGGAAGGATAACCAGTCCATCACAGGGAGGATCACCAGTCCATCAGAGGGAGGATCACCAGTCCATCACAGGGAGGATCAACAGTCCATCACAGGGAGGATCACCAATCCATCACAGGGAGGATCACCAGTCCATCACAAGGAGGATCACCAGTCCATCACAGGGCTGATCACCAGTCCATCAAAGGAAGGATCACCAATCCATCACAGGGAGGATCACCAGTCCATCACAGGGCTGATCACCAGTCCATCAGAGGGAGGATCATCAGTCCATCACAGGGAGGATCACCAGTCCATCGAGGGCTGATCACCAGTCCATCAAAGGGAGGATCACCAGTCCATCACATGGCTGATAACCAGTCCATCACAGGGGCTATAACCAGTCCATCAAAGGGAGGATCACCAGTCCATCAAAGGGAGGATCACCAGTCCATCACAGGGCTGGTAACCAGCCCATCAAAGGGAGGATCACCAGTCCATCAAAGGGAGGATCACCAGTCCAACACAGGGCTCATCACCGGTCCAACACAGGGCTGATCACCTGTCCAACACAGGGAGGATCACCAGTCCAACACAGGGCTGATCACCAGTCCATCACAGGGCTCATCACCAGTCCATCACAGGAAGGATCACCAGTCCATCACAGGGAGGATCACCCGTCCATCACAGTGAGGATCACCAATCCATCACAGGGACGATCACCAGTCCATCACAGGGAGGATCACCAGTCCAACACAGGGCTGATCACCAGTCCATCACAGGGCTCATCACCAGTCCATCAAAGAAAGGATCACCAGTCCATCACAGGGAGGATCACCAGTCCATCAGAGGGAGGATCACCAGTCCATCACAGGGAGGATCAACAGTCCATCACAGGGAGGATCACCAATCCATCACAGGGAGGATCACCAGTCCATCACATGGCTGATAACCAGTCCATCACAGGGGCTATAACCAGTCCATCAAAGGGAGGATCACCAGTCCATCACATGGCTGATAACCAGTCCATCACAGGGGCTATAACCAGTCCATCAAAGGGAGGATCACCAGTCCATCAAAGGGAGGATCACCAGTCCATCACAGCGCTGGTAACCAGCCCATCAAAGGGAGGATCACCAGTCCATCAAAGGGAGGATCACCAGTCCAACACAGGGCTCATCACCGGTCCAACACAGGGCTGATCACCAGTCCAACACAGGGAGGATCACCAGTCTAACACAGGGCTGATCACCAGTCCATCACAGGGAGGATCACCAGTCCATCACAGGGAGGATCACCAATCCAGCACAGGGAGGATCACCAGTCCATCACAGGGCTGATCACCAGTCCATCACAGGGCTGATCACCAGTCCATCAAATGGAGGATTACCAGTCCATCACATGGCTGATCACCAGTCCATCACAGTGCTCATCAGCAGTCCATCACAGAAAGGATCACCAGTCCATCACAGGGAGGATCACCAGTCCATCAGAGGGAGGATCACCAGTCCATCACAGGGAGGATCAACAGTCCATCACAGGGAGGATCACCAATCCATCACAGGGAGGATCACCAGTCCATCACATGGCTGATAACCAGTCCATCACAGGGGCTATAACCAGTCCATCACAGGGACGATCACCAGTCCATCACAGGGAGGATCACCAGTCCAACACAGGGCTGATCACCAGTCCATCACAGGGCTCATCACCAGTCCATCACAGAAAGGATAACCAGTACATCACAGGGAGGATCACCAGTCCATCAGAGGGAGGATCACCAGTCCATCACAGGGAGGATCAACAGTCCATCACAGGGAGGATCACCAATCCATCACAGGGAGGATCACCAGTCCATCACATGGCTGATAACCAGTCCATCACAGGGGCTATAACCAGTCCATCAAAGGGAGGATCACCAGTCCATCAAAGGGAGGGTCACCAGTCCATCACCGGGAGGATCACCAGTCCATCGATGGGCTGATCACCAGTCCATCACAGGTCTGATCACCAGTCCATAACAGGGCTGATCACCAGTCCATCACAGGGAGGATCACCAGTCCATCACAGGGAGGATCACCAATCCATCACAGGGAGGATCACCAGTCCATCACAGGGCTGATCACCAGTCCATCAGAGGGAGGATCACCAATCCATCACAGGGAGGATCACCAGTCCATGACAGGGCTCATCACCAGTCCATCACAGGTCTGATCACCAGTCCAACATAGGGCTGATCACCAGTCCATCACAGGGCTCATCACCAGTCCATCACAGGTCTGATCACCAGTCCCACACAGGGAGGATCACCAGTCCATCACAGGGAGGATCACCAGTCCAATACAGGAAGGATCACCAATTCATTACAGGGAGGATCACCAGTCCATCACAGGGCTCATCACCAGTCCATCACAGGGCTCATCACCAGTCCATCACAGGAAGGATCACCAGTCCATCACAGGGAGGATCACCAGTCCATCAGAGGGAGGATCACCAGTCCATCACAGGGAGGATCAACAGTCCATCACAGGGAGGATCACCAATCCATCACAGGGAGGATCACCAGTCCATCACAAGGAGGATCACCAGTCCATCACAGGGCTGATCACCAGTCCATCAGAGGGAGGATCATCAGTCCATCACAGGGAGGATCACCAGTCCATCGAGGGCTGATCACCAGTCCATCAGAGGGAGGATCACCAGTCCATCACAGGGAGGATGACCAGTCCATCACAGGGCTGATCACCAGTCCATCACAGGGAGGATCACCAGTCCATCACAGGGAGGATCACCAATCCATCACAGGGAGGATCACCAGTCCATCACAGGCCTGATCACCAGTCCATCAGAGGGAGGATCACCAGTCCATCACAAGGAGGATCACCTCCATCACAGGGCTGATCACCAGTCCATCAAAGGGAGGATCACCAGTCCATCACATGGCTGATAACCAGTCCATCAAAGGGACTATAACCAGTCCATCAAAGGGATGATCACCAGTACATCAAAGGGAGGATCAACCGTCCATCACAGGGCTGATAACCAGCCCATCAAAGGGAGGATCACCAGTCCGTCAAAGGGAGGATCACCAGTCCATCACAGGGCTGATCACCAGTCCATCACAGGTCTGTTAACCAGTCCAACACAAGGCTGATCACCAGTCCATCACAGGGCTCATCACCAGTCCATCACAGGAAGGATCACCAATTCATTACAGGGAGGATCACCAGTCCATCACAGGGCTCATCACCAGTCCATCACAGGGCTCATCACCAGTCCATCACAGGAAGGATCACCAGTCCATCACAGGGAGGATCACCAGTCCATCAGAGGGAGGATCACCAGTCCATCACAGGGAGGATCAACAGTCCATCACAGGGAGGATCACCAATCCATCACAGGGAGGATCACCAGTCCATCACAAGGAGGATCAAAAGTCCATCACCGGGCTGATAACCAGTCCATCAAAGGGAGGATCACCAATCCATCACAGGGAGGATCACCAGTCCATCACAGGGCTGATCACCAGTCCATCAGAGGGAGGATCATCAGTCCATCACAGGGAGGATCACCAGTCCATCACAGGGCTGATCACCAGTCCATCAAAGGGAGGATCACCAGTCCATCACATGGCTGATAACCAGTCCATCACAGGGGCTATAACCAGTCCATCAAAGGGAGGATCACCAGTCCATCAAAGGGAGGACCACCAGTCCATCACAGGGCTGGTAACCAGCCCATCAAAGGGAGGATCACCAGTCCATCAAAGGGAGGATCACCAGTCCAACACAGGGCTCATCACCGGTCCAACACAGGGCTGATCACCAGTCCAACACAGGGAGGATCACCAGTCCAACACAGGGCTGATCACCAGTCCATCACAGGGCTCATCACCAGTCCATCACAGGAAGGATCACCAGTCCATCACAGGGAGGATCACCCGTCCATCACAGGGAGGATCACCAATCCATCACAGGGAGGATCACCAGTCCATCACAGGGCTGATCACCAGTCCATCAGAAGGAGGATCACCAATCCATCACAGGGAGGATCACCAGTCCATGAAAGGGCTCATCACCAGTCCATCACAGGTCTGATCACCAGTCCAACATAGGGCTGATCACCAGTCCATCACAGGGCTCATCACCAGTCCATCACAGGTCTGATCACCAGTCCAACACAGGGAGGATCACCAGTCCATCACAGGGAGGATCACCAGTCCAATACAGGAAGGATCACCAGTCCATCACAGGGCTGATCACCAGTCCATCACAGGGAGGATCACTAGTCCATCACAGGGAGGATCACCAATCTAGCACAGGGAGGATCACCAGTCCATCACAGGGCTGATAACCAGCCCATCAAAGGGAGGATCACCAGTGCAACACAGGGCTCATCACCGGTCCAACACAGTAATGATCACCAATCCATCACAGGGAGGATCACCAGTCCATCACAGGGATGATCACCAGTCCATCAGACGGAGGATCACCAGTCCATCACAAGGAGGATTACCAGTCCATCACAGGGCTCATCACCAGTCCATCAAAGGGAGGATCACCAGTCCATCACAGAGAGGATCACCAGTCCATCATAGGGCTGATCACCAGTCCATCAGAGGGAGGATCACCAGTCCATCACAGGGAGGATCACCAGTCCATCACAGGGCTGATCACCAGTCCATCACAGGGAGGATCACCAGTCCATCACAGGGAGGATCACCAATCCATCACAGGGAGGATCACCAGTCCATCACAGGCCTGATCACCAGTCCATCAGAGGGAGGATCACCAGTCCATCACAAGGAGGATCACCTCCATCACAGGGCTGATCACCAGTCCATCAAAGGGAGGATCACCAGTCCATCACATGGCTGATAACCAGTCCATCAAAGGGGCTATAACCAGTCCATCAAAGGGATGATCACCAGTACATCAAAGGGAGGATCAACCGTCCATCACAGGGCTGATCACCAGTCCATCAAAGGAAGGATCACCAATCCATCACAGGGAGGATCACCAGTCCATCACAGGGCTGATCACCAGTCCATCAGAGGGAGGATCATCAGTCCATCACAGGGAGGATCACCAGTCCATCGAGGGCTGATCACCAGTCCATCAAAGGGAGGATCACCAGTCCATCACATGGCTGATAACCAGTCCATCACAGGGGCTATAACCAGTCCATCAAAGGGAGGATCACCAGTCCATCAAAGGGAGGATCACCAGTCCATCACAGGGCTGGTAACCAGCCCATCAAAGGGAGGATCACCAGTCCATCAAAGGGAGGATCACCAGTCCAACACAGGGCTCATCACCGGTCCAACACAGGGCTGATCACCTGTCCAACACAGGGAGGATCACCAGTCCAACACAGGGCTGATCACCAGTCCATCACAGGGCTCATCACCAGTCCATCACAGGAAGGATCACCAGTCCATCACAGGGAGGATCACCCGTCCATCACAGTGAGGATCACCAATCCATCACAGGGAGGATCACCAGTCCATCACAGGGCTGATCACCAGTCCATCAGAGGGAGGATCACCAGTCCATCACAAGGAGGATTACCAGTCCATCACAGGGCTGATCACCAGTCCATCAAAGGGAGGATCACCAGTCCATCACAGGGCTGATCACCAGTCCATCAGAGGGAGGATCCCCAGTCCATCAAAAGGAGGATCACCAGTCCATCACAGGGCTGAAAACCAGTCCATAAAAGGGAGGATCACCAATCCATCACTTGGCTGATAACCAGTCCATCGAAGGGGTTATAACCAGTCCATCAAAGGGATGATCACCAGTCCATCAAAGGGAGGATCACCAGTCCATCACAGAGAGGATCACCTGTCCATCATAGGGCTGATCACCATTCCATCAGAGGGAGGATCACCAGTCCATCACAGGGAGGATCACCAGTCCATCACAGGGAGGATCACCAATCCATCACAGGGAGGATCACCAGTCCATCACAGGGCTGATCACCAGTCCATCAGAGGGAGGATCACCAATCCATCACAGGGAGGATCACCAGTCCATGACAGGGCTCATCACCAGTCCATCACAGGTCTGATCACCAGTCCAACATAGGGCTGATCACCAGTCCATCACAGGGCTCATCACCAGTCCATCACAGGTCTGATCACCAGTCCAACACAGGGAGGATCACCAGTCCATCACAAGGAGGATCACCAGTCCAATACAGGAAGGATCACCAGTCCATCACAGGGCTGATCACCAGTCCATCACAGGGAGGATCACTAGTCCATCACAGGGCTGATCACCAGTCCATCAAAGGGAGGATCACCAGTCCATCACAGGGCTGAAAACCAGTCCATAAAAGGGAGGATCACCAATCCATCACATGGCTGATAACCAGTCCATCGAAGGGGTTATAACCAGTCCATCAAAGGGATGATCACCAGTCCATCAAAGGGAGGATCACCAGTCCATCACAGAGAGGATCACCAGTCCATCATAGGGCTGATCACCAGTCCATCAGAGGGAGGATCACCAGTCCATCACAGGGAGGATCACCAGTCCATCACAGTGCTGATCACCAGTCCATCACAGGGAGGATCACCAGTCCATCACAGGGAGGATCACGAATCCAGCACAGGGAGGATCACCAGTCCATCACAGGGCTGATCACCAGTCCATCAGAGGGAGGATCACCAGTCCATAACAAGGAGGATCATCAGTCCATCACAGGGCTGATCACCAGTCCATCAAAGGGAGGATCACCAGTCCATCACATGGCTGATAACCAGTCCATCAAAGGGGCTATAACCAGTCCATCAAAGAGAGGATCACCAGTCCATCAAAGGGAGGATCACCAGTCCATCACAGGGCTGATAACCAGCCCATCAAAGGGAGGATCACCAGTCCAACACAGGGCTCATCACCGGTCCAACACAGGGCTGATCACCAGTCCAACACAGAGAGGTTCACCAGTCTAACACAGGGCTGATCACCAGTCCATCACCGGGAGGATCACCAGTCCATCGATGGGCTGATCACCAGTCCATCACAGGTCTGATCACCAGTCCATAACAGGGCTGATCACCAGTCCATCACAGGGAGGATCACCAGTCCATCACAGGGAGGATCACCAATCCATCACAGGGAGGATCACCAGTCCATCACAGGGCTGATCACCAGTCCATCAGAAGGAGGATCACCAATCCATCACAGGGAGGATCACCAGTCCATGAAAGGGCTCATCACCAGTCCATCACAGGTCTGATCACCAGTCCAACATAGGGCTGATCACCAGTCCATCACAGGGCTCATCACCAGTCCATCACAGGTCTGATCACCAGTCCAACACAGGGAGGATCACCAGTCCATCACAGGGAGGATCACCAGTCCAATACAGGAAGGATCACCAGTCCATCACAGGGCTGATCACCAGTCCATCACAGGGAGGATCACTAGTCCATCACAGGGAGGATCACCAATCTAGCACAGGGAGGATCACCAGTCCATCACAGGGCTGATAACCAGCCCATCAAAGGGAGGATCACCAGTGCAACACAGGGCTCATCACCGGTCCAACACAGTAATGATCACCAGTCCAACACAGGGAGGATCACCAGTCTAACACAGGGCTGATCACCAGTCCATCACCGGGAGGATCAACAGTCCATCACCGGGCTGATCACCAGTCCATCACAGGGAGGATCACCAGTCCATCAGAGGAAGGATCACCAGTCCATCACAGGGAGGATCACCAGTCCATCACAGGGCTGATCACCAGTCCATCACAGGGAGGATCACCAGTCCATCACAGGGCTGATCACCAATCCAGCACAGGGAGGATCACCAGTCCAACACAGGGCTGATCACCAGTCCATCACAGTGCTCATCACCAGTCCATCACAGAAAGGATCACCAGTCCATCACAGGTCTGATCACCAGTCCAACACAGGGAGGATCACCAGTCCATCACAGGGAGGATCACCAGTCCAATACAGGAAGGATCACCAGTCCATCACAGGGCTGATCACCAGTCCATCACAGGGAGGATCACTAGTCCATCACAGGGCTGATCACCAGTCCATCAAAGGGAGGATCACCAGTCCATCACAGGGCTGATCACCAGTCCATCAGAGGGAGGATCCCCAGTCCATCAAAAGGAGGATCACCAGTCCATCACAGGGCTGAAAACCAGTCCATAAAAGGGAGGATCACCAATCCATCACATGGCTGATAACCAGTCCCTCGAAGGGGTTATAACCAGTCCATCAAAGGGATGATCACCAGTCCATCAAAGGGAGGATCACCAGTCCATCACAGAGAGGATCACCAGTCCATCATAGGGCTGATCACCAGTCCATCAGAGGGAGGATCACCAGTCCATCACAGGGAGGATCACCAGTCCATCACAGGGAGGATCACCAGTCCATCACAGGGAGAATCACCAGTCCATCACAGGGCTGGTAACCAGCCCATCAAAGGGAGGATCACCAGTCCATCAAAGGGAGGATAACCAGTCCAACACAGGGCTCATCACCGGTCCAACACAGAGCTGATCACCAGTCCATCACCGGGAGGATCACCAGTCCATCACAGCGCTGATCACCAGTCCAACACAGGGCTGATCACCAGTCCATCACAGGGCTCATCACCAGTCCATCACAGGAAGGATAACCAGTCCATCACAGGGAGGATCACCAGTCCATCAGAGGGAGGATCACCAGTCCATCACAGGGAGGATCAACAGTCCATCACAGGGAGGATCACCAATCCATCACAGGGAGGATCACCAGTCCATCACAAGGAGGATCACCAGTCCATCACAGGGCTGATCACCAGTCCATCAAAGGAAGGATCACCAATCCATCACAGGGAGGATCACCAGTCCATCACAGGGCTGATCACCAGTCCATCAGAGGGAGGATCATCAGTCCATCACAGGGAGGATCACCAGTCCATCGAGGGCTGATCACCAGTCCATCAAAGGGAGGATCACCAGTCCATCACATGGCTGATAACCAGTCCATCACAGGGGCTATAACCAGTCCATCAAAGGGAGGATCACCAGTCCATCAAAGGGAGGATCACCAGTCCATCACAGGGCTGGTAACCAGCCCATCAAAGGGAGGATCACCAGTCCATCAAAGGGAGGATCACCAGTCCAACACAGGGCTCATCACCGGTCCAACACAGGGCTGATCACCTGTCCAACACAGGGAGGATCACCAGTCCAACACAGGGCTGATCACCAGTCCATCACAGGGCTCATCACCAGTCCATCACAGGAAGGATCACCAGTCCATCACAGGGAGGATCACCCGTCCATCACAGTGAGGATCACCAATCCATCACAGGGACGATCACCAGTCCATCACAGGGAGGATCACCAGTCCAACACAGGGCTGATCACCAGTCCATCACAGGGCTCATCACCAGTCCATCAAAGAAAGGATCACCAGTCCATCACAGGGAGGATCACCAGTCCATCAGAGGGAGGATCACCAGTCCATCACAGGGAGGATCAACAGTCCATCACAGGGAGGATCACCAATCCATCACAGGGAGGATCACCAGTCCATCACATGGCTGATAACCAGTCCATCACAGGGGCTATAACCAGTCCATCAAAGGGAGGATCACCAGTCCATCACATGGCTGATAACCAGTCCATCACAGGGGCTATAACCAGTCCATCAAAGGGAGGATCACCAGTCCATCAAAGGGAATATCACCAGTCCATCACAGCGCTGGTAACCAGCCCATCAAAGGGAGGATCACCAGTCCATCAAAGGGAGGATCACCAGTCCAACACAGGGCTCATCACCGGTCCAACACAGGGCTGATCACCAGTCCAACACAGGGAGGATCACCAGTCTAACACAGGGCTGATCACCAGTCCATCACAGGGAGGATCACCAGTCCATCACAGGGAGGATCACCAATCCAGCACAGGGAGGATCACCAGTCCATCACAGGGCTGATCACCAGTCCATCACAGGGCTGATCACCAGTCCATCAAATGGAGGATTACCAGTCCATCACATGGCTGATCACCAGTCCATCACAGTGCTCATCAGCAGTCCATCACAGAAAGGATCACCAGTCCATCACAGGGAGGATCACCAGTCCATCAGAGGGAGGATCACCAGT